>NC_056743.1:913004727-913209727 GCF_019279795.1 Protopterus annectens | reverse complement strand
GAGATAGGCTCAAACTGGCTGGTAATGCCACATTATATGAAAGGATATGATGGGTGTGGGTCCCAGGCAAAAAGTAAATGAATGAATGAAAGAAATCTACTTGCAGGTGTATGCTACACACTCGCTTTGTTCAGCTGGCATGCATGTACACCGTGGAGAGTCTCATTTGCAGAGTCCCTTTGTACTGGAGAGTAGTACTGGATCTCCCCCAGCTAACCCTCTTTTCCCTGGAATGGGTGATCTGACATTGGCTGCTCAGTCTCACCTCTCCCCATGTAGATCATCCAGCACTCAGTCAGTTCAGATCATCTAGGCATTGTCAGGACTCTGTCTTGTATGCCACAGAGCCAGCAATCAGCATGACATCTTGATACAGCATGTGAGACGTATTCCAGATGTGCTGAAGTCATACTTACACTATACAGGTTACTGGTGAGGCTGCAACTGGACCACTGTGCGCCCAGCCAAAATGGCAGCAGAAAGGAAGGAAAATTAAATTGTTAGAAAGTGTGCAGTATAGTATAAACAAATGGTGAAGGGGATGAAGGGTCTGTGATAAGGGCAGAGAGTTAGCTGAATATGTATATACTATAGAATATGAGGTATGATATGCATGTATGGAATTGTTAAGACACAGGTGGGAAGGGAGACTTGAAGAGGAGAGGGGGAGGAATTAAGGCACATATGACATCTGGAAGGGGGAATGTTTCAACACAGACTTTAGAAAGTGCTACTTCATAGAGGGGGCTGCATTTCTTGAAGCAGTGGTATACAGACCTCTCAACTGTCCAGATTTTCACAGAATGTCTAGATTTTTGCCTCCTATTTTTGGTCTGTTCTTAAAATTTGTAGTTTTCTTGCAAATCACTGAGAATTGAAGTCAGAAAATAATAACATACATTTGAGTTTCAGACTTCATATCCTTCAGAAAAATTCATGTGAACACAAATCTTGTTATTCTAGCAACTTTCTAATTTTATAAGTGCATTATTTAAAACCTGTCCCTATTTTTGCACCTTTGCCCCAACACCCCCCCCCCCGTTATTTTAGACTTTGTCCAGATTTCTTGTGGTAAGAGGTTGAGAGGTATGGTTGTATAGTGTAAGTCATCATCATAATTCAAGGATGCCTCCAATAAAACAAAGGAAGACTGTAACCAGGGTATGAGTGGAATATATATTTGGTATTACTATTCTGAATAACACTAAACGTCCACTGGGTTCTGCTGGTTCACCCAGGAGTAGGGCACTGCCTAAGTCTAGTGCATCTACCCACACTAAGAGATAATGGAATAAACAAAAATAATTAATGCAACAGTTGTGCTTCTTCTAAATGGCCCCTTATCACGATTTGCCATATACAATCTTTATCTTTTTATAGCATTTGTAAAAATATTTTCCTTGGACCTTCAGTAGGCCCTTGCATTAAAAAAATGTTATTTATTTTCTTGGAGATCCTTGCTCATGAACTTGACAATTCACAATTCAGACAGTATTGTAGTCAAATCCCATTCATTCCATCTTGATATATCCTGCCTTCAGAGTCATTCTTATCAGCTTGGCAAATCGCAGTAGTTATGGATATAGAGGAATTCCTTGGAATTAAGGTAAGTCACATTATTATTATTATTATTATTATTATTACTATTATTATTATTATCATCATTATTGGTGTAGTGAATCAGTTTCAAGAAATATTAAATGAAATGGCACACACAGGATATTAAGATTTCAAGTGATTTATTTCAACTGTCTTAGAAAGTAAAGTACAGTATTTAGATGTGGCATGATTTCCATTTACTAATAACCTATAGCCATCTTTCCATGCATTATTATTACTGATGTAAACACAATCTAAACTATGTAACCTTGTCCAATTTTTCTTGCACTGGTTTGCAGTTTAACATACTTGTGAAAACAATTACAGTATTATAAAGGACTGTAAAATGAAGCAGGAGAAAGAAGGAATTGCAGTGAACGTGATCTGTTTGCCTGTAGTGCATACATCTTCACGATGAAAGATATATAGCAGTTATGCAGTAGGGGCTGTATTGTATGCAGATGACCCATTTGAGAATGCTTACCATAACACTTAGCTAATAATCCTTTGATGAGGATGATGCCATAGTCCATGTTGGTGTGAACAACTTGAGACATAGCTCTCTAGACTATATGAAAAGAGACATGACTGACCTCTCGGAATATGTGTCTCAGGCAGGTATGTCCTTAGCCTTAAGCAGCATTTTACCTTCACCTAGAATGATGCCTCAATCTTCTTCTTCTTTCGGCTTTTCCCGGTTAGGTGTCACCACAGCGGATCACCTGTCCGCTCATGATTGGCAGTGGAGTTTTTTACAGTGTCGAGTTGCCAGCCCGGCGCCCAACCTTCCACAGAAGGCACACACACATGCACTCACTCACTCCCAATACAAACAGAAAATGATTGACTTCAATAATAGGCATAGTTTCTGGTGTCATTCTAAGGGATCCAGTATCTGTCAACCTGAGATGACATGATCGACAGACCTTGATGCTTTGCCAGAGATGGTCTTCATCTGTCACCCCTGGGATTTCGGCTACTGGTTAAGGCTCTTGCCACCCCATAGTGCCTTTTTTAGGCAGGGTCACAAGGACAAAACTCCTAATGTAAAAATATCAACCTAAAACAACCTCAAGGTCATGTTGTTAAATGCTAGGAGTCTTGACATGAAACTGCACTTAATGGAAGTGGTCCTCACCCTGGAGGACGCAGGTATTTGTGCAGTCACAGAGACCTTGTTCAAGGCTCTTGAGAGCACCCAAGCCATACCAGGTTACACCTGCTTCCGCATGTTCAGACCACAAACTGAAGGCAAAAAAACTAAAGGAGGCTGTGTATCAATATTCATCAAGGATAAATACACCTCCAGATTGGTTAAACAGTATGACCCCCTAGAGATACTTCAGATGCAATTAACTGTTGGTAGGATATCTATTCAAGTCATTGCCAGTTACAGAACCCCTGCATGAATCAGAACACCCACTCTGCCTATTTGGATCAACTTGAGTCTATCAGGATACAGTCTAACACCATAGTTTTGGGCAAATTTAAGTACCCTATCATTGACTGGGTGAATCACTCATGCTCAAACTTACCTGTGAAAAGGGTTCCTTGACTTTGTCAACTTCAATCCCCTGGACCAGCTGGTTGACACCCTCACCAGGGGCATCAACATCTTGGACCTGGTGCTTACAAATATGGGAGATCACTGTAGCTCCTCCACTGTGAGTTAAAACCTGGTGAGATCTGACCACAGATCAGTCTGATTTGTGGTAACTCTCCCACCTGACCCTCCTCTAGCAGCAACTAGACTAAAAAACTTCTCCAAAGCAAATTATAACCTCTGACAAGATGGTATAAATAGCTTCATTATACCTCTTCACTCAGACGGATCTGGTAACTATGCTGAGCTCTACACCAATGCCCTATACAAGCACCTGTATAACTGCACTGACTTAGCAGTAAATGTTAGGACCAAAACAAGCTTTTCAAAGAAAAGCAAACCTGCCTGGTGGACAACCACCATTAATAGGTTTTACAGTAAAAGGAAGAAATTGCTGTCCAAGAGTAAGAAGGAGTAGGCTCTAAACTGGAGACACTCTCTCCTCAGCTTAAATAAGCAAATAATCACAAAAAAACACCTAGTCTTCCAACAAAGCAAAACACAAGGAAATAAAAAATAACAAAGTACCAACACTAACGTGGTTTCACCGGTTTAATAGCACAAAACACAGAAATCCCAACAACTGAGCGCTTTCACCATAAGAATGGCTTCATCAGAGTAATGTTGGTTAATGCAAACAACATTTAAATAACATATCCTCTACATACTGATCAATCCCCATTAAATGACATAATCTCGTAAAACTGAAAACCAATTAATAATACATGAAGTATAAAAACATGATTATTACAAGATGCAAAACAAAAATATGAATATTCAATTTAAAAATATTCTTATACAGTATGCATAAAATAAAAAGTGTTGTAGTGCTGATGTACACTGTTGAATGTACAAAAAGGCTTTATTTAATCACATTTGCTTTAGCCTTAAGTATAGGAAGAATAGCTATACTGTCATTGAGACCAGGCGGATGCATAGCATTTAGTCTAAGTTGCCACATAATCTCCAAATTTTCCACCTTTAATTTCAAGTCACCTCCTCTTTCACTACCTTTCACCCTATCAATGACAAAAGGATACACTTTTTGAAATTAATACAACTTGTACTGTGCTTATAAAGTGCATTATGGGCATCTTTATTTCTGATGGCCTTAACATGTTCAGTAACCCTTTCCTTGAGTCTCCGTACAGTTTTGCCCACATAAAAATTGGTACAGCTGATACATGTGGCAACATATACTAACATATTTGTATTACACCTGCACAAAGAACGACTGTAACCAGGAATGGACACATATGGGCCATCATTGATGTACTTGCATACCCTACAGGTCCCACATTTATACATTCTAGATATAAAACACTTACAACTGGAATTCTCCATAATGTCCTTAACATTTCTCCCTCGACTGTAAACAATCCTGGGTCTAGGGCTAATAATTCCCTTACTTGCATCCTTAAGACCAGAATTCCATGCATTATTGATGGCTGAAACTATATCTTGAGAGAGATGGTTGTATCTAAGGACCATTGTAGATGAACCCTCAGACTGCTGTTGGGGGGGGGTCTCACAGGTAACCCAGCCCGAAGAATGGGTTGGTAAAGGGTGTCCCTCTTCTTTAGGACCTCATGCTTGACCGTCAAAATTAGTTTTAAGGGATACCCCCTATCCAAAAACATCTCGACAAGTTGGAACAACTCACATTTGAAAGTATCAGAGTTGCTCACCAATCTCGACAGTCTGACCATATGCCTCTTAATAATCCCCTTCTTCTGGTGATAAGGGTGACAGCTGCTAAAGTGGAGCATAGAATTTGAGTAAGTTTCCTTCCTGTGGATACCACTTTCAAGAATCACCCCATCAAATTTAAGATGGATGTTGTTAGAAAAATGTGTATTTGAATACATGAGAAATGCTAGTTTAAAAGCAAAGTAGTATATAATGCATTTTATTCTATTAATCATATAGTAGTAAAATTAATTAATGTCTAAATGTGAAGTAGTTTTGAAACTGCAGTGTGACTTGAAGCAAAACTGATCTCTGACCCTGGCAGAATGCTAGCTTAGCAAGTTTTAATGTTTATGCTTTTCACAAGTGATTATCTGCTGGGTCAGGAAATTAAATGTGTGAAATAATGAAATCTTCTGCTCTTTCCTGTTGGAATGATCTGGCCTTGTATATTTGTTACTAAGATAGCATGCAGCTGTGTGAGAAAGTGTAACAGAGAACAAAGACATGCATTAAAAGACTGAAGCTGCTATTGTATTCGAACTGATATGAAACCTTGAACAAGTAACTTTACAGAAAGACATTATGACTGACCAGCTGGATAGCAAGGCCGTATTGTATCTAGAGGAAAAGTTTTTTAAAATATACAGCATCAGCAGACCTAATGAATGAAGAATTGTAAGCTAGAGTGATGTAGATGCCCTGTGACATATCACGTCAGTAAGGTGGGCATAGCTTAAATGTTAAACCTATATAAAATTGTGTGCTTCCTGTTTCATGTCAGACAAAATTCTGTACTTGTACGTTTTTTGCCTCCTGGTGTACACTAGTAAACTTTTGAATCTGAACCTCCTGTGTATTGAATTCTTAATTTTATTTAACAGTTTGGTCCTTCTTAGCCGGAAAATTCCCCTCAGACAGCTGCAGATCAGAGTCTACTGGTGGTCGAATACTGCGCAGGAGAAGTTACCGAAACGGTTCTTCTTAGGTGAAAAGACCTCCGACTGAATTGTCGTTTAAAGAGGCTGGCCACTTTCTGATCTGTGGCCGAAGAGTGGACATTGGACAGTTCAATACCGGAGGCTCAGGTAGGAAGAATTTGCCTTTTTTCTGTTTTAGATCAGGGACTAGGTTACAGTATATTGTTGTCAAGATTTGTTTTGCAGATCAGGGACAAAAGGAAGTACTGTATATTTGGTCATAGATCAGGGTAACAGAATAAGGTAGGCAGTTATTCTAGATAAACTGTAAACAGGAACTAAGAACTTGATATCACGTGATAAAAAAGGGTTACGTAACATTTTCTTTGACATGGGTAATCAGTGCACCAAAAACCTCGTGAGATCCGCCCCTAACCGAAGACGCAAAATACATGCAATTACAACGTTCTGATAACGTTAGGTATTATACGAAATGGGTTAGTAAATATGAATTTGATGGTAAACTAGATAAAACTTCACTAGTTAAACTCCTTAAACAGCTTAAATCTGATGCGGGAGGTCAGGCAAAAAAGCAACGCCAATTAGGCATTCCTCAAGCACACAGGTGGATTGAGGAAGCAAATCGTAGAGAACAGAAGCTTAAAAATTCAAAAACATTATTTTTAGACAAAGAGGATAATAACTTGGTAATAGCAACAGCTCCTCCTCCTCCTCCCTTGCCCCCTCCCTTACCCTTTTCAGGATATGAAGCGAGTGGACAGGCTGGTCCGCCTCCGCGTTATCCTGAAGTTTCAGCAAGACCACAACCATTTGTTAGAGATCCTATTGAAACTAGGTCCCGAACATGTAAAACACATAGGGAAACAGAATCATACCAAATAGAGAGACATCTACAGGATGAGAGTGAGGAAGAAATATGCCCAATTATAGAAGTTCCAAATCCTCAGGCAGGACAGGAAGGGCAGGATCCAACACTCTTAGTATATAGACCATGGACACCGGAGGACATCCGGAAGGCTACTGAGGGAATTCCCCATCCGAAAGTTAATTTTACGAAATTTTTAGAAGATTTACAAGGCATGAGATTGAGTTACCACTTGAATGGGGAAGAAGTAGAAAAAGTAGTAAGACAAATTATAGGTCCAGATTGGCACATGATTTGTGGCACCTGGAATCCTCGTAATGCAGAGCTTAGACCACTCCCACATAGTGACGCAGGGTTAGACAACAGAGTGAAAGGTCTGAGAGACCGAATCTCTGAGAAATGGAAACCTAGAGCAGACTGGACTTGCATTAATCAATGCATACAACAGGAAAATGAGACAATAGATGGCTATTATGCTAGATTATTAGAATGTTTTAATAATCATAGCGGTATGTCGGTTCCTGAGAACTAAACAAATGATTCCCCGTATGAACAACAATTAAAAAATGCATTTTTGAAAGGTTGCATTGCACCTATTAGTAGCTTCATTACGAAACATATGATAGACCATCGAACAGGGAGGCTACAAGCCTTACTCGAATACGCTAGACATGCTGAAAGACATTTTAATAGTAAAAAGAAAAAGAAGGCGCAAGTCTTCACTGCTGAAGACGGAGCTGAAGTATTTGTATTACAGTCAGGTAAAAAGGGCAAGAAAAATACCCAAGGAAACAAACAGTCTGACAAACGATCAGAAGATTTCAAAGAGAGGAAAAAGAAAGGTGAATGCTTCAAGTGCGGGAAAAAAGGACATCTAGCAAGGGATTGTAGGCAAAACAAAAAGGTAATTACAGAAGATAAGGGAGATGAGGACTGACTATATGATAGTGAGGATACATCAAGTGAAAGTCAGAAATCATCAGGAAAAGTTAATAAACAAAAAGCAAATGTAAATGTGATAGAGGGAGTTGAGGAAGTGCAAGTAGATATGGAGGATGAAGAAAGTGAAATTTTGGACTTAGCATTATTGAGTTTAGAGCTCTACTTGGCAGATACGATACCGGAAGTTACACTTCTGGTAGAGGGAAGTCAAATTCCTGTGTGACTCAGGAACATCACGGACTTTGATACACCCCTCCAAGTTACCAGAACATTCCGAATCACCTGATTATATACTAGTAAAAGCCGCAAATGGACAGCTGTACAAGGAACCACTTTCCCATGATATAGCAATAACTGACCCTGTTTCAGGTATGACCCAGAGAAGTAAAATAGTTGTTTCTGCAAAGTGTCCAGTAAACCTATTGGGCAGGGACCTTATGCAGATATTTGGCATAGCAGTAGTTCCAACTGTAGAAGGTATGGAGGCACAGAGACAAATGGATAACTTTGTAGTGCGATCGGAGGGTGAAACCTTTTACTGGTACAGCCAGGACCTAGTCACGACTGGTCCAGGGGCAGTAACTGAGGAATTGATGAACGTAGCCATCAGTAAAGCCCCCTCCCTTGACACTGATCGACAGCATTTGTTACACTGTACTCTATACTACTGTACTACACCAGGACCTGATAGAGAGTATGGGCAAAAATTGTTTAGAAATTGTGCAACTAGATTGGTTTTGTGTACTTTCTACTGGGATACTGAGGGGAACAGTGTAGTTAGCTGTTCATTACCTCAAGAATTCCTTGCATTGTATAGATCAAATCGGTTACCACATGTCAGCTTGACAAAAAACAAAAGTGTCAAATGGGCAGATTTAGGAGAAAAAGTAACAAGATGGGAGAAACAGACTGATTTAGAACTATCAGAACAAGGGATACAAAAACAAAAACTGAATTGGTTGACACAGACACATCCAGCTGTACACTTGCAATCAAGCGAGGACAGCTGATTGGCATTTTTATTAGAAGAAGAAGAAAAGGCCTTATGTGAAATTCCAACAACTCTTTGGTCAACAGGCAAGTCAGATGTACGACTTATTCGAACAGCAGGACCAGTTACAATTACCCCAAAGTCAGCTTTTAGATCACAGAAAAGACAATACCCTTTGCGAAAGGATGCAGAAATAGGAATTAAGCCTATAATAGCAGCATTACTCAAAGAAGGAGTACTGGTAGAATCTCCTGATTCACCATGTAATACACCCCTATTTCCTGTTAAAAAAGCAAACGGGGAATGGCGGATGGTGCAAGATTTACAAGCTGTAAATAATGCAGTAATATCTAGAGCACCTACGGTGCCAGACCCACATACCTTGTTAAACGATTTAGAACCACAACAGAAGTATTTCTCTGTGGTAGATATTAGCAATGCTTTCTTTTCAATACCTATACATCCTGATAGTCAATATTGGTTTGCATTTACATTTCAGGGTAAAAGGTATACGTATACTCGACTACCACAGGGATATTGTGAGAGCCCAACAATATTTGCACAAGAAATGGCTAGCAACCTGGCAGGGTTTACCCCACTGGGAGGTAGTCAAATTCTACTTTATGTAGATGACATCTTGCTAGCAGCCCCCACCCAGCAACAGTGCAGGGAGGATTCTGTAGCATTATTGAAATTTTTAGCAACACAAGGACACAAAGTAAACAAAAGTAAGTTACAACTTTGGAGAAAACAAGTTAGATACCTAGGATATGTAATATCCAATGAAGGTAGAAAACTAGATGAGGAAAGAAAAACAGCAATTTTGCAAGCACCCAAACCAACAACCAAGAAAGAAATGATGTCTTTCTTAGGTACAACTAATTTTTGTCGGAGCTGGATACCAAATTATGCTTTGGAATCTGCTCCACTGACTGACTTGATATATAAGGCACCAATGGCAGCACAAGATATTTTACAATGGACACCCGGAGCAGAAACGGCTTTCTGCAGGTTGAAGCAGTTGATAGCTTCTTCATTAGTTTTAGGACTTCCAAATTATCACAAATGGTTCTTTCAGACCGTAGATTGTAAGCAAGGGTATATGACGTCAGTATTGACGCAACAACATGGGGACAAGCAACGCCCAATAGCCTACTATTCATCACAGTTAGACCCAGTGACGCGATCCTTGCCTCACTGTGTACAAGCAGTAGTTGCAGCTGCAATGGCGGTACAGGCTTTGGCCTCAGTGGTGTTATTCCACCCTCTCACATTGAGAGTGCCTCATGCAATTGCAATAATTTTACTGCAAGAGAAAGTGGCATACCTTTCTCCTGCTAGACATTTTTCATGTATGACTATACTGCTGAGCCAACCTCATATGACAATTGAATGATGTACGACATTGAATCCATCAACATTACTTCCAACTCCTGCAGAGGGCACACCACACAGCTGCCTGCAGGAAATTGAACAGTTAGCTTTACCTAGACAAGATCTTACAGATATGCCCTTGGATAATGCCGAGGTGACATATTACGTGGACGGCTCATGCAGAAGGGGTTCTACAGGGAAGAATCTGGTGGGGTATGCAGTAGTTACAGACACTGAAATTTTAGAAGCTCAATCCTTACCACACAACTTATCTGCACAAGCAGCAGAGTTGATAGCTTTGACGAGAGCATGTACTTTAGCAAAAAACAAAAGTGTAAACATATATACTGATAGTCAGTATGCTTTTTCTACAGTACATGTATTTGCACAACAATGGAAAAATAGAGGAATGATAACATCTAGTGGAAAACCTATTAATCATGCGCAATTTATTTTGGAGTTATTAGAATCTATTCAGTTACCTACCAAAGTAGCTATTTGTAAATGTGTAGCTCATACAAAACAACAGGATAAGATTTCGAAAGGCAATGCACAAGCTGATGCAGCTGCAAAGCAAGCAGCCTCAGACTCAGAAACTTTACTTTTAAATGAGGAATTACAACCCTCTGAGATTTTAGATTTAGACATGTTAAAAACAATGCAGACACTTACTACAAAAGCAGAAAAACAAAAATGGGTAAAATGAGGTGCAATTCTTGAGAATGGACTGTACATTTCCAAAGAAAGAAAACTGATATTGCCGTCTAATTTATTTAGATATGCAGCTTTGTTGAGCCATGGGCAGTACCATGTCTCAACAGGGGGGGGGTGGTACAGTTAGTAAATCGAATATTCCAAACATACGGATACACAAATTACACAAAAAAATGTTGTGCAGCTTGTCATACTTGTAACAAGCATCATGCACAAGGGGCATTTAAAATCAAGCAAGGAAGTTTTCCTATACCACCATACCTGTTCCATACTATTTGTATGGATTTCATAGAATTGAATAAATGTGAAGGGAAGAAGTTTTGTTTAGTTATTGTAGACATGTTTTCTAAATGGGTAGAAGCTTTTCCAACCAAAAACCTGGATGCAGCAACAGTGGCAAAAGCCCTGATAAAAGAAGTAATCCCTAGATTTGGCATTCCGGAAAGGATTTATAGTGACAATGGCGCACATTTTGTAAATCAGACAATATATCAGCTTGGGAGATTTTTTGGTATCTCCTTGAAGAACCATTGTGCTTACCACCCACAGTCAGCAGGACTGGTGGAAAGGTACAATGGTACCCTAAAGAATAAACTTAGGAAGCTAGTAGAGGATACCCAAAAGAATTGGATATACTGTCTGCCTTTGGCACTGCTGAGTATGAGAACGGTTCCAAATGTAAAGGGTTTGACTCCCTTTGAAATGGTTTTTGGAAGAGCATATTATGTGCCTCAGTGAAAAGCTCTCATGCCTGCAGAGCAAGAGGCTGACAGTTCATTAGCTAGTTATATGAGGAAACTGTTAACAAATAAATCTGTTTTGCAGTTTAACTCTTTTTCAGATAAGGAACAGACCAGACCGGTGGAAGCAGTCTTGGCCCCAGGATCGTGGATCTGGCTGAAAGTGACGAAAAAAAAGAATTGGGCGAGTTCAAAGTGGGAGGGACCGTACCAGGTTTTGTTGGCAACGCCTACTGCAGTTAGAGTGGCCGAGAGGACGTCCTGGGTTCATTTGACGCATTGTAAACCGGTAAAGAACTTTCAACTTGATAAAAACTTTGTGACTGATATACAACCAGACCGAGATGGCCAAAAACAAAGCGAATAGAAGTTTAGATCAACCCCAGAGATGTTGCATAATCATTTTGTTGAGTGTACATTTATTAACTGTAATTGTGACAATTTTCCTCTTGCTGTGGTTCATCCTACACATAACCACACAAGTGAAAGTGGGAAGGCGTGATGAAACGTCTATAGACTGGCATCCAAATTTTAACACATACCTAGCCATGAAACGTGTGTGTGCAGAAACTATGAACATTTCAAATTGCTGGGTTTGTACAGCTATACTAACAGCATATGGAGGACTGATAATGTCCGCTGTCCCTTTGGGGATAAATGAGACTTGGGAGAATTTACTTTTCGACACAGGAACTGTGAGATCACAGGACAAAATAGCTTTATTTTTACCTGTCACGCAAAAAGGAGTTGTATGTTTCTATAAAAATGACACTCTCCAGGTGGGCTGGAGCAATTGTAATATAACCATATCTTACCGATGTTATATTAAGAATAGTAATGGCAATACTTTTTGCAATACTAATTATGACTCGTATTTAAACTCATTGAAAACAACTATGAGTGACATTCAAAAAAATCCAGTTTTGTTTAAACAATTGTCAGTTATAGATCAAAAAATGTTTCATGCAGGGCTGATGCGTATTAGTACTAAAGTAGAAAACTGTTATTTTATTTGTGGGAAAAAGGCATATAAATGGTTACCTGAGAATTGGTCCAGCAGTTGTTTTTTGGGTTACTTGGTTCCGGCAATAAGACATACTGCAGAATTACCTTTGGGTAAGATACGAAACGTAAGAGAAACAGCTCGAAAATCAGAAGGTCCAGTTAAGAAACCTGTGAATCCAGTTGGAAAGATCGAAGCTGGTTGGAAAGACCATAATTCAGTAAAAGACAAAAGCAAATTGACTCACATGGACTTGAGTGACAGTGTTATATCCTGGGCAGGAATATTCCCAGCCTATGGAGCAGTCAAATCGATCTGGGAGCTGAGGAAGTTGTCGAAACTTCTCGAAGTAATGAGTAATGCAACTTTTTCCGCCCTAGAACTGGTGACTGATGAACTGAATGCAATGAGAACTGTTGTGCTACAAAATCGGATGGCTCTTGACTTCACCCTAGCGGCGACGTGCGCGCTTATCAAAGAAGAATGCTGTGCTTATATTCCTGACAATCGTCATGAGATAAATAACCACCTAGAGGTAATTCAGCAAGTATCAGCCATGACTGAACCAGGCCCAAACCCACTGATGGACTTTTTCCAGAATCTATTTGGGGGTTGGGGTTTCATCCTAATGAATATTCTGATTGCCATTTGTGTGGGTATACTCCTAATAGGAGCATGTGTTTGCTGTGGGATTCCCTGCATGAAAAGACTAATCAAAGATTTTGTTGATGTATCTGTTACTGAAACGTTTTACCAAGATATTGAAATTGAAAGATTGATCTCAGATGACGCTTTTTCTGAAGTATAGATTAAATGACTCACCTAGCTGAAAATCCTGAGTGGAAAAGGCTAGGAGATGAAATGACACTATGCATACTTCAAAATAGAATAAAAAGTATCAATAGGGGGGAAAATGTTAGAAAAATGTGCATTTGAATTCATGAGAAATGCTAGTTTAAAAGCAAAGTAGTATATCATGCATTTTATTCTATTAATCATATAGTAGTAAAATTAATTCATGTCTAAATGTGAAGTAGTTTTGAAACTGCAGTGTGGCTTGAAGCAAAGCTGATCTCTGACCCTGGCAGAATGCTAGCTTAGCAAGTTTTAATGTTTATGCTTTTCACAAGTGATTATCTGCTGGGTCAGAAAATTAAATGTGTGAAATAATGAAATCTTCTGCTCTTTCCTCTTGGAATGATCTGGCCTTGTATATGTGCTACTAAGATAGCACGCAGCTGTGTGAGAAAGTGTAACAGAGAACAAAGACATGCATTAAAAGACTGAAGCTGCTATTGTATTCGAACTGATATGAAACCTTGAACAAGTAACTTTACAGAAAGACATTATGACTGACCAGCTGGGTAGCAAGGCCGTATTGTATCTAGAGGAAATGTTTTTTTTAAATATACAGCATCAGCAGACCTAATGAATGAAGAATTGTAAGCTAGAGTGATGTAGATGCCCTGTGACATATCACGTCAGTAAGGTGGGCATAGCTTAAATGTTAAACCTATATAAAATTGTGTGCTTCCTGTTTCATGTCGGACAAAATTCTGTACTTGTACGTTTTTTGCCTCCTGGTGTACACTAGTAAACTTTTGAATCTGAACCTCCCGTGTATTGAATTCTTAATTTTATTTAACAGATGTCCAAGTAGTTTATTTCATATGCATGCCAAAAATTGGTGAACCTGAAGAAAGTAGTAGTGTTGTTTAAAAATTCAAGGAACTCATTGGCCTCCTATTCATTCCCTTTCCATAGAATCAGGCGGTTGTCCAGGAATCCGTTATATAACAGAATCTTGGACCTAAATCGAAAGGTGAAGATATAATTTACTTCCCAATATAGAAGTACTAAGTTGGCAAACACAGGGGCACACTTGGCACCCATGGCCACCCCTGCAAATTGTTGATAAATTTCCCCTTCGAAGAGCAAAAAGTTATTCTTAAGCACCATTTCCATTAGGTCAACCAGCAAATTAATCCTATTCTTATTACAAGTTTTGCTGTTAACTAAGCTTTCTCTAAAAAAGTCAAGGCCCTCTTCATGGGGTATGGTTGTAAATAAATTTGTCACGTCTATGGTAAGAAATGTGAATGGCTCAGATAAATCAACACCCCTTAGTCTTTCTAAGCAGTGCCATGAGTCCCTTAAAATATGCTCAGATTCCCCCAATACCATTTTGGTAAAAGAGTCTACAAAGTCTGCCAGTGGCTCAGTTTTAGACCCTTTGGCAGCCACAATAGATCTAAAAGGGGGATTAGAGGTAGACTTGTGTGTGTTCGGTATACCGAAAATTACTGGAATAACAGGATGTAGAACAGACAAATACTTATGTTCTTCCTCATCTAAAATACCCTGGAATAATGCATCTAACAAAAATAAATCAGTTTTGGAATAGGCCCTGTTGACCTCATTGATACTGGCACGCATATAAGTAGACTGATCATTAAAAATTTCTGATATCCTGAAGGCATAATCATACTGGGACATAATGACCATGCCCCCACCTTTATCAGGTTTCATCAAACGTATCTCATGATTGTTGGCTAAACTAAATAATATCTCTCTCTCATCAGCGGACAAGTTGTCTTGAACTTTCTTGTTAGAATTCAAAATCCTTCTCATTTCGGCTTCACAGAGCCTTTCAAGCACTAATAAATCTACATTTGGCGGTGCTATAAATAAGCTACTTGTATGCAATGAAACTTTCTCCTTGGTTAAAGAATTACCATTGAAAAATAATTTTAAATTGAGCTGTCTAATATACAATTTCAGATTAATGAGCACATCAGCAATATCTAGTAAAAAATCCGGCACAAAAGTTGTACTCTTACTCAATAAACTGTGATGAGCATTGTTTTTAGTCATTCCAGTATAGTTGTAAATAATAATCCATTTTCCTTGGATATATCACAATGTGAGGGTTCAACAGTCACATCATCATCAACAAAGGACTCAAAATCGCCCATTACTTTGTTCGAATATGAACTCACACTGTCCAATGATATACTTAATTGGGCCCTCGGCCCCTGTTGTTCTTGTAATGATTACTCTGATACTGATAATTCCCATTGTTGTGTTGCCTGCTGTTGTTGTAAGAACCCCCCTTCCCTCTGTTCTTCAACCTCTCTGACCTTCTCGGCCAGTGGTTCTCCTCCAAAAAATGCTCGTCATTTAAGTCAGACACCTCAATATTGTCTATGGACCGAGTCTGAATAGGGCCCACAGAAAAACCAATACTCCTCCTGGTATCCTTTGCAACAATAGGATATGCACAGTTATTTCGGTAATCATTCATATCCCTGATAATTTTTTTTATGTTTAGTATTCATGCTATTTTTAACAAAGTTATCAGCATCCTTAAGAATCAGGTTATATTTGTTAAGATATTCACAAAACAACAAATCTTTAACAATGTTCTGATGTATGGGACTTTTTTATTTTTTATAAATAAGCAAATAAGACTTCTTGTGAAGTCCTCCAAGGCAAACTATGAATCCAAGTTAGCTTCCTCAACCAAGGACAACCATAAGGTGTTCTTTAGTTACATCTGTAACCTAAAAGATAAGGCTCAGATTTGTGCCAAATTGGTAGTTAATGGTAACACATACACTGATCTGGTGGACATAGCTAACCTGCTAGCTAACAGGTTCACTGAAAACTTCACTGTCCCGTCCATGCCACACGTAATTCATGACATTCCTACCACCTGTCCCCTACCTTGTATCTCTAAAGAGCAGATCGTAAACCCCCTCTCTAAGGCCAAAAACACAGCATCAATGGGACCTGATAACATCCCAGGCTGTGTCCAGCATGGGCTCAAACAAGAATTAGCATGACTATTGGTTACCCTTTTCAATCACAGTGTAAGCACCGGCTTCGTCCGAGCTGAATGGAAAACAGCCACCGTTATTCCCCTGCACAAAGGTGGTGCTTCTACTGACCCTGGTAACTACAGACCTATTAGCCTCACTAACCTTATCTGCAAGTCATGGAGAGAATCATCATGGACCTTATCAACAAAGATATAGGTAATCTCCAAAGACTAGATCCAACCCAGTTTAGACTTGTTAAGGGGAGATTGTGCTTGTTAAACCTGCTCAACTTCTTCAAGACAGTCACAAGGGCCATGGACGAATGGAAATCTGTGCATACAGCCTACCTAGACCTGGCTAAGGCATTTGACACTGTCCCACACTTAGGTATCATTGACAAACTCTCCCAGCTAGACATCAACCCTTATATTGTAAGGTGGGTTGAGAACAGGCTCTCTGATAGAAACCATACAATCAAAATAGGGGAATCCACCTCCAACAGCAGACCCGTTACCAGTGGTGTTCCACAGAGATCAGTCCTGGGACCTCTACTGTTTGGAATCTATTTCTCTGAAGTATATTCTAAAACCAAGGGCTGACAAAGTTTGCTGATAATTGCAAACTGGGTGCAGTCATAGAATCTCCAAACAATGTCAACATCCTTCAAGAAGTTCTTATGCAAACAAATGATTGGTGCCAAAGTCATGGCCTCAAACTCAATGCAAAAAAATGTAATGTGAAGTTGTTCAATCTCGCCGTTCATTCTTGACTGATGGTTCGGAGCCAATCCATCAGCTCCGGTGCGGCCATATGCAAAGCTCGAGGTCTTCCAGTAGCTCGAGGCCAAGCCCCTATCCCATGATGCACATCTGATCGGAGGTTCCAGTGCAAGCTCGGGCCAGTACAATTTAAAACTTTTCTATTTAGCGTGTTTTTCATAGTTTACTAAAATTTTGTCTTAGATAGTTAGTTAGTTAGTTAGCTTTTTGAAGCTTTCTAGAGGTCCCCTTCCTGTGTGTTTAAAAATATTAATCTTTAATGTTTGGCCTCGTGTTTTTGGCCTAGTTATCTTAGTGTGTGTTATATAGCTTTTTCCAGTTATCTATATAGTGTGCGTGTGTGTTTACATAGTTTTTTTCTAGTTGTTGAATTTTATGGGATACTTTTTCTTAGGCTCGTTTGTGTGTGTGTGTGTGTGTTGTTTAGAGCCTAGTAAATTGGTTATTATCTGCTCTGCATGTTTTTATAGCAGTTATTATGGTGGATGATAAAGACAAGTCTGGTTTTAAAAAATGTCCAGACTGCAATCAAAAAATTTCTGTTATGGATGGACATGTAACATGTGTTTATTGTTTAGGAGCTGTCCACGTACAAGAGTCTTGTGCCATATGTCATTCTTTTTCTTCGAGAGTGTTGTTAGAGAGGAAAAGGAAGGTGATGGACAGGGGCTTGTTAAAGCACCCTTTTCAAGAGGCTTTGAGTGACCAGGATGTGCCAGCAAATCTTCCAAGTCCTCTAAATCTTCTGTGGAATCTAAGGACTCCAAGCATTCCAAGAAATCAAAAAATATCAGAGGATTCTGCAACATCAGCTCCACAGATGTCTGAGCCAACTGTTTTTCTTTTCGGAGCCAGCCCACAACTTTGGAGCCGGTATCCGAAGTGTCTCAGTCACCTTTGCTTCAGTCGGCATCATCGGTGCAGTCATCTAGGTCATCTGTCAACCTGTCGGATTTAGATATGGATCGATTGGTGCAGAAGCTTCTATAGGCACCAGGCCTTGCTAAATTGTCGGCTCTGACCCAAGTGGCTTCGGAGCCAAAGACCACTACTCCTGCTTTGACTACTCCTCCTCCGAGCTGTACCGGCCCTTTGGAGCCGGAGGAAGCAGACCTGTTGATCGTGGAGCCTTTGGAGCCGAGACCTGTTCCAGTGTCCTCAGCTCCATTCACTCTGACGTCTTCGGTGCCAACCGGGGACTCTAGGAGCTGACACTCTCCAGTTGGATCTGAGGAGGATAGTCGGACCAACTTGTCGGTGTCGACTCTTCCTCTCGAGGCTTCGGCTTGGATGAGCTCGGCTCCTACCTCCGGCACGGAGCCCACTGCCTCAGTGCGGGAGGGTTTGATGGTTCCCTTGGATCCATCGATTCCTTCCCATCGGAGCCGTGATGCCTTTGAGACCATGAGGAGAGCTTTCTCCCCCAAGACATCCTCGACTTCAGGCCTTGCTTCCTCATCCCCTAAAGTGCCTGTGTCTGCTTCTGCTTCCATCGTCCAGGCTAAGCATAGAGACCCATAGCCTCAGGTAGCCCCACAGGGTGCCCCCTGCTCTTCTGAGATGTACCCAGAGGCTCCCACTGAGGAGGTTCCCAGAAAGAGATTGTGCAAGAGGAGACACTCCCCACAGGAGTCTTTAACATCTGACACTGACTTGGATGAGTCAGAAGGGTCCCCGCGGTCCCCCTCTGAGGATATCTCTTTTGCTGAGATACTTGAGATCCTTAGGCAGAGGGGTGATTGGCAGTCCAAAAGCCCTACTGAGGATGAGTCAGTTCTCCTGAAGGCTTTCGGTTCTCAACCCTCCACCACTTGGGTGTCTCCGCTGTTCGATGTGCTCATGCAGTGGGTCTCACGAAGGGTGTGGAAGTCACTGAAGTCCATGGAGTCTGTTCCTATGAGGCCTAACAAGTTTATATCAGCCCCACCAGGTAAAACCTTCTTAACCAAAGGAGTCCCTGTTAATGCCATGGTGGTGGTGGCGGCCACCAAAAAGGAAATGTCTGAGACTTCTTCGTCTATCCATCCTCCTAATAGAGAGTCTAGGATCTGAGACTTCTTTGTCTATCCATCCTCCTAATAGAGAGTCTAGGATCATGGATAGATATGGGAAATGCATGTTCAGTTCAGCGACTTTTGCTCTCTGTTCACTGAACTACTTAACCCATTTTACTAGGTTGCAAAGAAATCTCCTTAAAGAGTTGGGAGATACTCTTCAGGGTAAAGTAACTGCAGGGGCCTCTCACAAAGTTACTCCCCAGCTTTCTACCCTAAATTCTATTGTCAACTCATCCATGCATTTCATATCCTATGCAGCTGATGGAATGAGTAGGGCAGCGGGTACAGGAATCGCTATTAGAAGACATTCCTGGATGTGCTTGTGTTCCTTCGCAGAGTCCTTTAAGTCATCCTTTGTAAACACCCTTTTTGACGGTTCATCGCTTTTTGGGCCTAAAGTGAAGGAAACTTTGACCGGGTATGAACAGCAGGGAAAGACTCTGTCTGCCATCGGAGTCCATTTTTCCACCCCCACGTGGCCTTATCCCAAAGGTCAAAGGGGAGGAGAAATGTGGTTTCGGAAAGCCCAAGGAGCCTTTCAGGACACACGTGGTGAACCCCCCTCCAGGGGCAGAGAAGGAGCTAATAGTGGAAGAATGCTGCCCTCATGGCAGAGGGGGGTCTGCAACATCAGGGCTACAGAGATCACTTATCTAGGCAACCCTACCAGCGCTCCTGAAAGAAAGCCCAACTGTCCTGCTGTGGAGGCTGTCGGGGGTCGCCTATCTTTTTATCCAGATGCCTGGCAAGAAATAACAAAAGACAGCTGGGTACAAAGTATAATTTCCAAAGAGTGCTTCATACCATTCGCCACATCCCCTCTGTCCATAAGGAGAATCCTGGATGTTCCACCCAGTTACAGGGAACAGGCAACTATAGAGGTCCAAAAGTTGCTAGAAAAAAAAGTCATCCAGCCAGTCCCAGCAGACCAAACAGGATCTGGAACTTCCTCAAGGTTATTTTTGGCTCCAAAGAAAACAGGGGACTGAAGACCAATTTTGGACCTCAGCAGACTCAACCAATACGTAAAGAAAGAGACGTTCGAGATGGTCATGCTCCAGTCTATACTTCCCTTCTTAGGGAAAGACAAATGGATGTGCTCGATAGATCTCAAGGATGCGTACTACCACATAAAGATGGCCAGGCCATCCAGAGATCATCTGCGTTTCTGGCTGGGAGCCTTCAGTTCTGAGCTGTGCCCTTTGGTCTCACTACAGCCCCCAGAGTGTTCACCAAATGTATGGCAGTGGTCACAACTCACCTGAGGCGTCTAGGATTCCAGGTGTTTCCATACCTAGACGATTGGCTCCTTACCGCCACCACCAGCCATCAACTTATTCAGGCAAGGGAGTACACACTGTCACTCTGCAACCATTTAGGTATTACAGTCAACTCAGAAAAGTCTGCCTTATCACCATCGCAGCATATTGTTTTTATCGGGGCAGAGCTAGACACCTCAACCACCACTCTAAGGCTACCAATCGAAAGAGTCTTTCTTCTTCGTCAGTATGTCAGCACAATGGTATCGAAAGACAGTGCACCAGCTTCAGAAGTTCTGAAAGTATTGGGTTTGATGGCTGCAGAAATCCTAGCCATACCATTAGCAGGAATGCATATCCGGATCCTTCAGTGGCTGGTGTTCACTCAATGGTCTTACCAGGAACTACCCATGGACCACACGATATTATGAGATTATGAGCTCTTGCAAGAAAGATCTCCAGTGGTGGTTGACGTCTCTTTATGTCACCACAGGACGTCACTTTCTTCTACCCCCTCCAGTAGCTATTGTGACCATGGACGCTTCCATGATAGGGTGGGGGGGCATTTTCAGGGAAAGACCACCCAAGGCACATGGACAGATCAGGAGTCACACTTGCATATCAATGTTCCGGAGATGAGAGCAGTACTTATGGCATTGCAGTACTTCCAGGACTCTCTTCCCCTAGGAACAATTGCAATTCAAACAGACAATATGTCAGTAGTCTGGTACTTAAACAAGCAGGAAGGAACTAGATCTTATCCCCATTTTCAAGAAGCCCTCAGAGTTTGACAGTGGGCTGTTTCCTCCCAGCGCTTTCTGTTGGAAATGCATATCCCTGGGAGATCCAGTGTGATAGCAGACAAACTGAGCAGGGCAATCTTGTTACTGCACGAGTGGTCCCTCAAGAAAGAGATTGCAGACAGGATTTTCCGCAAATGGGGCCAGCCTTGCTGTGACCTTTTTGCCAGTCACATCAACACAAAATGCAGAAGCTACTTTGCCCTGATTCCTCCTCCAGGAGAAGCTCCGAGGGACGCACTCGTACACAATTGGCCCCCGGGTCTCCTCTATGCATTTCCACCAATCCCATTCATACCCAAATTTCTACAGAAAGCAAAATCCCTAGGAAGAACCATCATTCTTATAGCTCCTCATTGACCTCGGCAGATTTGGTTCCCATTCCTTCAACATCATCTCTTAGAGGATCCCTGGATTCTGGACCCAGTTCCAGACCTTCTGACACATCCGTTGGGGGACCTTCATCCTTCCCTGCAGTCATTGAAGCTGACAGCTTGGCTGCTCCAGTTCCCCTCATAGCCAGGGCTCATAACTTCTCCAATGAGACAAAACAGATCCTTTTGTGTTTTCATAAGCCGTCCACTAGAAGATTATACCTTAGTAAGTGGAAGAGATTTTCCATATGGGCCTCTAAGCATAGCATTGATCCTTACCAAGCCTCCTTGACATCCATACTAGAATTCTTGACTATGATTTTTAACCTAGGAGTGGCAGCAGCAACAGTTCGGGTCCAGTTGGCTGCTATATCTAACTCTCATCTTGGGATTGACGGGTTAAATATCATGTCTCACAAGTTATCCAAGGCCTTTCTCAAGGGGACATTTCATATGAGAACACCTGTGAAAACTCCCTATTCTTCATGGAATCTAAATTTTATGCTGCCACGTATAACATCTTGTGACCTCAAATAGTTGTCGTGGAAAACCATTTTTCTGGTAGCTATTACTTCTTCCTGCAGAGTGTCAGAGCTTCAGGCTTTATCTATCAGCCCTCGTTATTTGATTTTTCATGCTGACAGAGTATCACTTAGGACAAATCCCTCCTTTTTGCCCAAAGTTTGTTCAGAAACCAATATCAACCAAGTTATTGAGTTACCAGATTTCTTCCCTAATCATTCCAACAGGTTAGAGTATATGCTGCACCAACTTGATGTTCACAGACAGCTCAGATTTTATTTGGATAGAACAAAAGATATCAGGAAATCAGACCAGCTCTTTGTTTCATTCTCTGAATCCAGAAAAGGTAGGCCAGTGGCTAAAACAACTCTGTCTAAATTGTTATCTGATTGTATCACCTTTGTCTATTCAGCTGCTAATATGCTTTTGCAACACAAGATTAAAGCTCACTCAACCAGAGCAGTTTCTACATCCTCTGCGTTCCAAGCCAAACTGCCCCTTGGTAACATTTGTGCAGCAGCCAGCAGCCACTTGGTCAAAACCTCATACCTTTATCACTCATTACAAAGTTGATAAGGCCTCCAGAGACAGGGCTTCCTTTGGGTCTGCGGTCCTGAAGAATGTACTCCCATGAGCCACCCGAGTTTGATGGTGCTAGGGACGCTACCCATCAGTCAAGAATGAAGGCGAGATGAACAACTCACATGGAACGTTATGGTGAGTACATAACTTCTTATTATCATCACTTTCTGCAGAGCAATATTCCTGCAAATTACCACATCTATGGCAATACCCTAAGTATGCACTCATTGTTGAGGGATCTGGGCATTCAGGTTGACAGCAACCTTTTCTTTGATCACCATGTGCCCAGAGTGGTAAGAAGGGCTTTCTATATGGCTCACCTCAAAAGTAACAGCATTACCTTGAGAAAAAGTGAAGTTATCACCTCCCTGTACTCTTCACTCATTAGGCCAACAATTGAGTACAATGCCCCTTTTGGCATGTACATTTCAAAGTACCTGCAGCAATTGGAGAGACCACAAAGGTTCCTCACAAAGAAAATTCAAGGTCTTCAGCAGCTATCTTATGTGGATCAGCTGAAATCACTGTCACTTTATTCTGTGCATATAAGGCAATCTCTGACCCTGCTTTATTGAAAATGCTGCACATCCGCAAGTCAGATGGTACATGGCTTACTCACTCTAAAAAACTAAACCTGGTATGTGACATCAATAGAACCTGCTGGAAAGACAGATTTGTTTCCCAGAGGTTACCACACCTTTGGAATAGTCTCCCACTTCACATCAAACAGAGCACCTCATTGGCCCTCTTCAAACACAGTCCATAAGATTGGATGGGTAACCTTAAATTCATCCCACAGGTGTCACCTGTGTCCCTCTTGGACAGGGGCAGTAGGTGCTGATCATGGTAACAAGGGTAAAAATTGGCTAGGGTTGTAAGGGCTCACGGGCCATTGGCCTAGTAAGATACTATGTCCCTATGAAGAAGAACCCTAAAGTTCACTTTTTAAATAAATCACTGATGATAAAACATAGTGGAAGCCGTAGTGGTGCAGCGATAGCATTGTCGCCTCACCGCAAGAGGTTCTCCCGTTCGATTCTTGGCTGGAGTACCTTCTGTGTAGAGTCTGCATGTCCTCCCCGCGGACGAGTGGAGTTCGAAAGACATGTGTAAATGGGCGTGCCTTTGTTGAAGTTTGGGCATCGAGCTGGCACCTCGGCACCGTAAAAATCTACTGCCAATCATTAGAGGACCGAAGTTCCGCTGTGGCGGCCGCTAACCGGGAAAAGCCAAAAGAAGAACATCTGATGATAAAACATAGTACTGATTCTGTTTTATAAGACATGTAATACTATCATATGCTAGTGAACCTTTACTTTTAATAAAAAATGGTAACAGGAAAAGACAATCAAGATAGATTTTTTTTCAGGCAGTAAACTGGAGAAAGAAATTCAAGATTTATAATATCTGCAAAGCATAAATAAGAAACATAATAGCTAAGTTTTTGTTTTGGGGGGGGGGGGCAGGTCCTCTCTACAATCTTTCTTGGCCTTTTTGTTATGTATACATTTGTGTATTTTTATATATGTAAAGCATGATATTTTAAGCCATATGCTAACTTTAACATATTTAAATGAAACATTGTACAGAAAAGATTGTGTTGTTTGTAATCAACACATAATTCAAGTGCTACATATTTGATGCCAAAAGCTGAATATTTTCAGCATACAGAATTAAAACACGCTTTCTGAGCGTAGCTGACAGTGTCTATATTTTCTATGTCTAGAATTCCTATGGTTTCTTTCACAGCTTTGAAGGCTTATTTGCACGTACTGTTCACTCCTCTGACATCAGCAGAGTCCATGGCAGCCTCTGACTCAGTATGACTCATAGTTCAGCTGACTGACATTTCATTTATACTGCACTCTGTTTGGTTAGAATATAGTTTATTTTTACACAAATGAAAAGCCAGCACATAACACCTACATCCTCCACCCACCCCCAATTTTCCAGATTCCTGTTTTTTTTTTCATGAAATATATTTAACTCATTTATCAAAGGTGCTTGGAAAAAATGTCCATGGCAGAATTTGGTTTTCCTGCTGAGCAAGTAAACACTGACTCTAAATTTTCTAAAGAACCATTGCTTTGCTCCAAAGACATTCAGAACAATATATATTAGAAGGCAGTTTTATCAGTTGCTGTGTCCACCTGCATCAACCTGTCTAGTTTGATCTGGAAGTAGTTTTTAAATGTTACAGGTCTGGTTGTGTAAGAAGCACTTAGACTAATAGTGTAAATCCACATTTTAACAAGGAAGTCAACAGATTATTTTTCTAACTTTTAGGAAGGTGTTAAACCTGTCATGATGATAAGCATAGTTCTGATAATGGGTAAGTGGGGAGTTAATGACAGCAAGAAAAATACAAAATAGCATGCATACTTAAATAATACTTAGATACAGAGACTCCTAAGAAATGGTGTGTTTGTTAATTTATTTATGCATTTCTTTCTTTCTTTATTTACTTAGATCTGTTAATTGTCATAAGCCATTGATCCTCAAGGACCAATTTCAGTCTTAGTCCAGGAAAAAGAAAAAATAACACAGAAGGGTGAGTAACATAACGTTTACAAGAACATAAAGCACATACTGTTGTTGTTGTTAAAAAGACATAACTAAATAAAAATAGAAAACTATCATAATTAACATGGGGGGGAGCATAAAGAATAAGTAGGAAAACCTGTAGCCAGAATGAGGAATAAAGAGCAACCTAGTAAAACTGAAAAGGAAAATATAAAGGAGAAAAGGTAAGTAAAAGAAAGAATAGAAAAGAAGTGAAATAAGAAGAAACACTGAGACGGACAAGAGACAAAATGAAAGATGGCTGGTAGTAAAATATTTTTTAAACAATTAACGCGGTAAAAAAAATCAGTGTACTGAAGAATGTCCAGAGTTACATATTTGTTGTTTGTATTTCTGTGTTTTAGAAAGGAGACACCAGGACCTTATGGAAAATTTTATTTCTGTAGGGCAGAAACTGGTGTTGCCACTAACTCCATGTGCAAACTACATTGTGCTGAGTATCCTACAAAGAAGCAGTGTTAGTTACTGACATCATGAACTCTACACTACTCAGTGTGACAGTGGCAGCTCCAGGTTCCTTTTCTTGGCAGGGCACAATAGCTAGAAGGTGGGACAACTGAAGGCAAAAAAAAAAAGTGTAAACAATATATAGGTATACTGTTCGTCTCTGTACTAGCTACATGTGTTTTACTTCATTGAACTGTAGTTCTGTAATCAGATGAAATATTATTTCTACATTCTTAGAACATTGTCTCATGACCTTCAGCTACTACAGAATGTACTTAACTGGTAATTCCAGGTATAAGTCAACCATTCTACCATACTAGACTGTCCAGCAAATCTTTTAGAACCTTATATTTGGTTTCTTGATATAAATCTATGTATGCAAATAGCATTCATTCTTATTTCTAAAGCTGTCCTATGGCTGGCAATACCCATAGTAAGTCTTTCCATTGCCACCATTACCACTATCACATAAAGGTAAACTAACAGTTTCATGTTTGTTTACCTAAAAAGGGCCCTTGAGACTTGAAATCACTCATTGCCCATAAATAAACTGCACTTATTTGGCATCCTTATGACAGTCTGTCACACAAGCCAACACTATCTGAACAACAGAACCTTTACAATCAAAATTCACATAGCAACCATTACTTACTTTTCTCACTTGCTTAGAGAAAAACAACTCTTGTACTCACTTTCTTCACTTGTCTAGAGGAAAAGAGTCAGCTCCCAGTATTCTCTCCTGTCTATCTGATTAATCTGGGCATCTTGGGGCAATGTAGCAATTGCCTCATGTACACAGACAACCCTCTCCTCCTACCACCCAACACTACAACCTGTGTTGAGATGCACTTATCTAGCCAAACTGGAGATAAAGCTATCTCCAAACAAGACTGACCTTGACAGTTAAGAGGAGAAGGTAAACACTTGCACCATACCACACTCATGACATAGTCCCACTAAACCTACACCATCAAAATCCACACATAGAAACACAAAAACATTTGTGGAGGCTCTCAGTAATAATCTGCTCAAGCAACAGAGACCTCCAAAGCAGAAACGCAAGCAACTTCCACCCCCCCAACACAACCCAAATGACACATAGCCCACAGACTCAGTGTGCCACTCAACCACAGCCCATAAGGTAAAACAACGTACCCAACACACTAGTCGTAGGTGACTCTATAATCAGGCACACTGACACTCACCAGGCTAAACAAGGAGAAGGTTACTGTCAGCTACCTGTCGGGTGCCAGGATCCGCCACATAACCCACACACTCAGGTCACTCCACAACAAGTACAAATACGACTCTGTCATTGTCCATGTTGGTGTGAATGACCTGAAACGTACCTCCCTGGACTACATGAAAAGAGACATGGAAGAGCTCTCCGATCTTGTATCCCAGGCAGGTATGACCCTAGCCCTGAGTAGCATCCTGCCATCGCCCAGAATGATACCGCAGTACAAGGACAAAATTATTGACTTCAACAATTGGCTACGCTTCTGGTGTCATTCTAAGGGGATCCAATATCTGTCTGCCTGGGACGACATGGTTGACAGACCACGATGCTTTGCCAGAGATGGCCTGCACCTGTCACCCCTGGGATTCCAGATACTGGCTAAGGCTCTTGCTGCCCCTATAGTGCCTTTTTTAGGCAAGGTTCAAATGACAAATTCTCCACTGTAACAGGAGCAGGCAAGAAGTAAAAACTCAGGGTAATGCTATTCAGTGCTAGAAATCTAAATCTCAAAATGCACTCACTCGAGGCACTCGTTAAAATGGAGAACATCGATATCTGTGCAGTGACTCAGAGACCTGGTTCAAGGCTCCAGAGAGCACCCCTGCATTACCAGGCTATAACTCATACCACACTTTTCAACCACCTAACCTGGAGTGGAACATCAAAGGCGGAGGTGTGCCCATATTCATTAAGGATATCCACACCTCCAGGCTAGTTGCTCAGCATAATGCATCCGAGGTTATCCAAATGCAACTAACTCTGGGCAAAATGGCAATCCAAATTGTAGCTTGCTACAGATCCCCCACCATGCCCTAGGATTCCCACTCCTCTTTTCTTGATATACTGGAAAATATTAGGGTTCAACCAAACACCCTAATAATGGGCGATTTCAACTACCCCACCATTAACTGGGAAAACTACTCATGTACCAACTCCTTCACTCAGCGCTTCCTGGAATTCATAAATTCCAATGCCCTGGATCAACTTATCCACACCTCCACCAGGGGCAACAATATCCTAGACCTAGTCATTACCAACATGAGTGACCGGTGTTCCACACCTGAAGTCAACTCCTCATTGGTCAGATCCGACCATAAGCTAATCACCCTAGATATCCACATCCTGCCCCCACCCCCCATTAAGGAAACCATGGTAAAAAATTTCTCCAAAGCCAACTTCATGCTTCTTAAGACAGAAGTGGTGAACTTCATGACACCCGTGCAGATGGACAATACAGTTACGACTGCTGAATCCTACACAAATGCACTCTATAAGCACTTACACAAGTGCATGGATTGTGCTATCCCAAACAGAACCAAGATGCTATCCTCCAAAAAAAGGAAGCCAATCTGGTAGTCTCCTGCCATAAACAAACTCTACAACAGAAGGAAGAAACTGTTGCAAAAGAGAGTAAAATCCCATGAGTGGAGGAGCTCCCTGGTCAGCCTCAGTAAGAAGCTGAGATCCCTTATAAGATCCTCCAAAGCTAGCTACGAAAACAAAATCGCCACTGATTCTAGGGACAACCACAAAGCATTCTATAGCTATGTCAAGAATCTCAATGGCAGCACCCAGATCTGCTGTGAGTTACAGCACAACGGCATGAAAATTGCAGAACCAATTGATATTGCCAGCATCCTGGCAGATAGGTTCAGTGCTAACTTTACCCCCCTCTCACCCCCTAAAGGGCCCATATATATACAGGAAGAATGCAAAGTCCCTGTAATCACAACTACACAGGTAAAAGCTGCATTCTCTCTAAAGACAAAAACACAGCATCCATGGGATCAGACAACATCCCAGGCTGCGTTTTGCATGAACGTCAGAATGAACTGGCTCCTCACCTAAGCACCATGTTCAATCATAGCCTCACGTCAGGCTTTGTGCCCACTGAATGGCGCACAGCAACAGTTATTCCACTCCACAAAGGGGGAGCCACCACTGATCCCGGGAACTATTGCCCTATTAGCCTGATGAGCCTGGTCTGTAAGGCCATTTATTTATTTTATTTATTTATTTTACATTTGTTAACCGGGAGAGTCCGACTGGATACATGTCCATTTTCAGCAGAGGCCCGGGGAGAAAAGCTCCAGGTACATAACAGACATATGAACATTGTTAATGCAAAAAAGGAAGATAGTTGAGTTCTAAATACAATATAAAGATACATCACATCTTGGGAAAGAAATAACAGCAGCATATAAAAAAAAAACATAGGTCAGTTACAAAGGCGAGGCGCCTTGTTAAAAAGCGGTTAAGGATAGTGAGGTAAGAGAAGGGTAAATGATAGTGGTTAATCAGGTTTGGAACAGGGACATTGCCAGAGAATATTGAGATGGGGTTTAAGATTTTTTTTTGAATTGTAGGAGTGAAGGTTCTGAGGTGAGCATGGTCGGTAGGGAGTTCCACATTTTACCTACAAAGTTTGAGAATAGAGAATCCCCAGCAGAATTACTGGCTTTGGTAGTTTGAGCTAAGATACATGAAATATATCATCATGGAACTCATAAACAAAGGCATTGGTAACCTCCAAACTCTGGACCCCACCCAGTTCAGGTTTGTGAAAGGCAGATCATGCCTTCTGAACTTGATCCACTTCTTTGAGGCAGTCACCAAAGCCGTAGACGAGGGTAAGGTGGTTCACACAGCCTATCTTGACCTTGCCAAGGCTTTCGACA
This sequence comes from Protopterus annectens, assembly GCF_019279795.1. Lineage (NCBI taxonomy): Eukaryota > Metazoa > Chordata > Ceratodontiformes > Protopteridae > Protopterus > Protopterus annectens. The sequence continues at coordinate 913,180,124 of NC_056743.1, read as the reverse complement.
CCATCCCCCATTCCAGAATTATAGCTAAATTCACTAAACTAGGTATAAATCCCTACGTCATAAGATTGGTTGCCAGCTGGCTCACTGACAGAACCCACACTGTAAAAGTTGCATTCTCCAAATCTGACTTCAAACCAGTGACAAGTGGAGTACCACAGGGTTCAGTCCTGGGACCTCTCTTGTTTGGTATCTACTTCTCTGAAGTACAGGCTAACACAGAAGGCCTTTGGCTAATGAAGTTTGCAGATGACTGCAAACTAGGAGACATAATCAAGTCCCCAAATGATGTGGACATCCTACAGAAGGGCCTCACTGAGGCAGATGCCTGGTGTCACAGCCATGGCCTCAAGCTCAATGCCAAAAGGTGCATTGTCATCCCATTTGGTAAAAACTCTGTACCCATGAACTACCACATAGGCGGCAGTCTACTTAATGCCAAATGTGTGATAAGAGACCTTGGGGTCCAGATGGACAGTAGTCTCTCCTTTGATAATCACATCGCCACAGTAGTCAGGAAATCCTTCTACGTGGCACACCTCATCACAAAAGGGTTCTCATCAAGGAAAAAAGAGGTCATTGTTCCCCTCTACTGGACACTCATTAGACCCATTATAGAGTGCAATGCCCCTTTTGGAATGTACCTAACAAGACATCTGCAGCAGCTGGAAAGGCCACAGAAGTACCTCACAAACAGGATTACTGGCCTCAAACAGATGCCCTACACTGTCCATCACAAAAAACTCCAGCTTTACTCCGTAGCATATCGCCTACTCCAAGGTGATATCTGCCTAACATATAAAGCTATGTCAAACCCAGAGCTGTTGGACATGCTGCACCTAAAGAAATCCCAATACCTTCGAGCTACATGCTCTAGGGACCTAAACCTTGTCACCACAATAAACAGGACATGCTGGTGGGATAGATTCCTGTCCCAGAGACTTCCCATACTCTGGAACAAGCTACCCATCTATGTCAAGCAAAGTTCCTCATTAGCACATTTCAAGAAAAATCTTGATGAGTGGATGGGAAATAGGAAATACACCCCTGGGATCACTTCTGTGGCTCTGCTCGACAGGGGCACAGGAAAATAACTTTCTTGGGTGGCGTAAGCCAGGGAACCTTGCTGGCTAGGCTTACTTAGGCCCTTGGACCGACAGCCTAGTACCTACCTATGAACCTATGAACCAGTGGGTGTTTTTGACAGGTAGGGCCATGGACTGTTGCTGTTCACACAATATATTAACTTCCAATGTAAAACAATTATTTTGTATTCAGATTACATGATCTTCTTTAGAAAATGCCTCTCAGTTTCCAGCGTATATAGTCAAGGAGATGTTTAATAAGAATTACACATTTATAGATCTTAATTTTTCTACAAGTTGCTCCATTAAAGTTTACTGAGACGCTTAGAAAGTAATAATAGAGGTGTTCAAGGTTGACATAAAACTGGAGGTGATCTAAATTTGACTGTCAGTCTCAGATGCCACATCTAAACAGAACTCACATTTTTTAGAGCTGCAATGCATAGAGGGACTGGTTTAAGTGAGTGCAGGATTTCCATTTGACAGCTGTATACTGGAATTAATTTAATCATCATGGACGATATACATTTCCTTTTCAATGAGTTTTGCCTTGATCCAGATTTTATTTGCATGCTTAGTATTTGTTAACTTTATAGGCAGACCAGTCCAAACTGATCTTTTTTACAGTATGATATGGGCCGCAAGAGAAGTGGAACTGTAGCAAACCAATTAAAGAAATCCATATCATATATACATAAAACATTGTTGTACATCTAAAATACACAATATACAATGAACATAACAGCAGAGAGATTAGCTAATGGGTTAATGCCCAAAGATCAACTGCAGAAAAAAGCACAGTCAAAAGGCTGAATGCTGAAAACCTGGCAGCATATATGGGTGAAGCATAAAATGTTAAATTTGTCAGTATGTAAATATTGCAAACATACTGAAATGATAAATGTCAGCAACATCAGTCTGTTAGCTTGCAGCACTTGACAGCATAAGGGTGTAATATCCACCAGCTTACCTACCCTTGGCCAAATGTAAATGGGACAAGATTTAAACTAATCAAATATACTTTATTCATTCACTGTTTTCAGCTAAGAATTATAGCCAGTGTGTTTTGTATTAGTGCATCAAAAGCGATTCAGAATTTTTGGGCTTTTCAGTCTTCTGAGGCTGTGTAGCCTTGGAGTTAGTAAACATAAGTAATAGGACTGTGGCAGGCAAGTCCGCCACATAGAGGGTCTTGGACTTTTTGTCCCCACGCAATTTTTTTTCCTGTCTGGCTGAAGTTCTTTCAAATGGTTTGTTTGTACAGATGAAACTGCAGTCAAAATGGACTTGTCCAGATGTTTTTGAACCATCTCTGCCAATATAGAGGACTGTAATGATGCCAAACTCAAACATGACCGCAACAGTGAACTATACATCAAGAAAGTAGCATGAACTGTACAAAACACTGTCAAACAAATGCAATGAGAAGCATTTATGTAGTATATGTATCTCAGTCAGAAACTACCTGAAATGAAAAGTACTATACATATGTGTGACAAAATGAAGCAATGAAAAGAAAGAACAATCACCATAAAGCCAAAAGAAACTGAAATAATGCATAGAATTGCACACTAACACAACACCTGATGCTGGCAAATATTATATTTTAGATGCTATGAAACAAACAGTAAGGCCCAACAATTGTCATATATGTAAGTACTGAACTTGCTCAGGCACAGCCAAAAAAGCAGTGAAACTCCCAAAGCAGAAAAAAGAAAATCTACAAAAATATCCTACTTTACAAAATTTGAAGAAAACTCTTTTATGTCTGAACAACTCCAGCTAACTCCAGCTAAACCACATAAAACTCAATGCTGAAATTATGCACAAAGATGGCATCATACTGGCGATAGATGCAAAAGCAACTAGTGATGACCTGTTCAACCCCTTAAATGCTGAACATTTTTAGAAGATCTGCACCAAGAATACTGCATCTTTTTGGCTATTTTTTTGCTCTTTGCATTTAAAAGCCTTTATCTCCAAAATGGTTCACTATTTTTTCATGAAACTTCCACAGAATGTTATTTACATGAATATCAATAAAACAACACTAGTCTGGGCTGCTACTCTCAAAGGCAAATGAACAGATACAACTTAAAGTTGAATAAAAAAATAAAATATTTATGTTATTTTTTTATGCTCTGACAAATATAAAGAATGAAAAGAACACACGTACAGAAACATCCCTTTTAGGTTGGAAATCACAGCAACACTATATATTTGTGTTTGTGATGGCTTCTGTTCATTTTACACTGAGAATAAATGAAAGCTATACATTTATTTTCAACTGACTAGTTTTAAAATCTACACTCTATCAGTTTACAAAGATTTACCTAAATTCCACCTAAATTCAAATTACAATACCTTTCTGTTGCTTTGTGACATTCTTATGAAATTTTCCAGACAATACCCCTTGATAATCCCACTTTTGTTTTGTACAGCCTAATAGCTTTTAGGGAAAGTGGTCAAGATAATCTCAAACATGGGCTTATCTTTCATGGAATGTAAAGTTGTTATACAGAATCATAGCTGGCTGATTTAGCTCCGATGATCTAGCACCACTCAACTCTAAGTTGCGGAGCAAAAAAAAAAAAAATCTTCTGAAATCTAAGAGAAAAAAGAAAACATCTGATGACAATGTCTTTATTGAGAAAATTAAATAATACAGATAGATGTTTAAAAGAGGGGGCAATATGGAAGCATAGGTTAATAAACTATAAGTGGAGGTGTTAAGTGGAAGGGATAGCAGCTTTACAGTTGTAATTAAGAGCCAGTAAGAGAGTCAGCATACCAGGAGGCTACTTAAATGTATACCTTATAGTCTCTACATTTCCTGGGATATGGAAGAAATTAGGTAAATCATATTGAATAACTGGAGGATTTTGGGGGGGGGCTTTTAGAAAACATGTGGCACTGGTCAGATATTAGCATATAAATCAAATGTGTTCACTAAGAATAAAAAATTGACTGTATAATTAGGAAAAGAAATTAGAAATATGGCAGTTGCACCTAATGCCAGTATATGATTGTGAGTAGTAGATATAAACATCCTTTCGCATAATTGAAATATTATAGCTGATTTATTAAATGATAATATTTAATTTGCTGTATACATTGCTATATGCCAAGTATACATGTTTTTTTTTAATTGTTTATTTATTTAACTTTTGTTTACCAGGATAATCTGACTGCACATATGCCCATTTTCAGCAGAGGCCCAGGGGTAAATGCCCCAAAAGATACAAATAACAAAAATGACATAGTTTATAACTTATACAGTAGTAGAATAAACAGAAAAAAACACAAATTATACATAATACATTTAAAATATTATACATTAAAAATATTATGGAGCATAACCTATACATAACAATAGTAAGAAATAAACAAATGAGACATTTTTAAACACTAATTAAGATAAATGTGACTATGCCAAACAAATATAGTATTCAAAACACTGTACAAGGTTTAGGTGATGAGTTTCCAAGCAAAGAGATAATTCATAGGTTCATAGGTGTGTAATGGGCTAATGACCCTGGATCCTTTACAAGCCTAGCCCATAGAAGTGCCCTGGCATCATGCCACCCAACATTAGTTCCCAGTGCCTCTATCAAGTAGAGTCACTGGAGTGATCCCTGGGGTGAACTTTCTATTTCCCATCCACTCATCAAGATTTCTCTTGAAGAGGACCAGTGAGGTGCTCTGTTTGACATGTATGGGAAGTTTATTCCATAGCATGGGCAGTCTCTGAGTGAAGAACCTGTCCCTCCAGCATGTTCTGTTGATTGTGGTAATGAGGTTGAGGTCTCTGGAGCATGTGGTGCGGATGGATTGGGATTTCTTTAGGTGTAGCATTTCTAACAGAGCTGGGTCAGACATTTCTTTGTAAGTCAAGCAGAGATCGCCTCTAAGTAGGTAATATGAGACAGAGAATAGCTGGAGTCTTTTGAGTCTGTCCATGTAAGACATGTATTTAATGCCTATGATCCTCTTCGTGAGGTACTTCTGTGGCCTCTCCAGCTGTTGCAGGTGTCTAGTGAGGTGCATGCCAAATGGGGCATTATACTCAATGATTGGTCTAATGAGGGAAGAGTAGAGAGAGATGATGACCTATTTCTTCCTGGATGCAAACCCTTGGTAATGAGACGTGCCACATAGAAGGACTTTCTGACCACAGTGGCAATATGGTGGTTGAAACAGAGGTTGCTGTCAACCTGCGTCCCCAGATCTTTTATAATGCCTTCAGTGTTCAGTGGGCTCCCATTGATGTGGTAATTAGTGGGAACTGAGTTTTTACCAAAGGGGATGATGACGCATTTTTTGGCATTAAGCTTAAGGCCATGGTTTCAACACCAGTCAATGATCTCAGTGAGGCCTTTCTGTAGGATGTCTGCATCACTTGGGGAGTTAATAATGGCTCCCAGCTTGCAGTCATCTGCGAACTTGGTCAGCCAGAGTCCTTTTGTGTTGGCCTGGACTTCTGAGAAGCACATGCTGAACAGGAGAGGACCCAGGACCAATGCCTGTGGGACTCCACTCATGCAGTCAGAGTTGGAGTCCACTACTTTCACACTGTGTGTTCTATCTGTGAGCCAATTTGCAACCCACCTAGTGATATAGGGGGTTGATGCTTAGTTTGGTGAGTTTATCAATAATTCCTGAGTGAGGAATGGTATCAAAGGCCTTGGCCAGATCGAGGTAGGCTGTATGCACTGCCTTACCTTCATCCACAGCCCTGGTGACTGACTCAAAGAAGTCAACCAGGTTGAGCAGGCATGATCTTCCTTTCACGAAGCCAAATTGCGTGGGGTCTAGAATTTGGAGATTTCCTATATCTTTGTTAATCAAGTCCATGATGACGTGCTCCATAGCTTTACATATCAGACTCATCAGGCTAATGGGGTGATAATTCCCAGGGTCTGTAGTCACTCCCCCTTTATGGAGAGGGATGACTGTAACAGTGCACCATTCGGTAGGGACAAAGTCTGAGGTGAGGCTGTGACTGAACAGGGCACACAGATGTGGTGCCAGTTCACTTTGTAGTTCATTTAGAACACATCCAGGGATATGATCGGGTCCCATGGAAGCTGTATTCTTGGCCTTGGACAAAGGAGCTTTAACCTGTGCTGCAGTAATGCTGGGTGCTTGGCATTCTTCTGGTATTGTGCCTGGTCATTTATGGGAGAAAGGGATAAAGTTGGCACTGAATCTGTCGGCCAGTATGTTGGCAATATCTGTTGGCTGATTATAGGAGGTACCATTTTGCAGTATCTCAGAACAAATCTGGGTATTGCCGTGGAAGTTCTTGATATAGCTACAGAAGGCTTTGTGATTGTTTTTAGTATCTGACACAATTCTGCCTTCATAGCTGGCTTTAGAGGATTTGATGAGGGATCTGAACTTTATGTTGAGGCTGATAAGGGAGTTTTTCCAGTCTTGGGACTTCACCTTTTTCTGCAACAGTTTCTTCCTTCTGTTGAAGAGTTTATTAATGGCAGGGGCCACCAGATTGGCTTCCCTTTTTTTGGAGGAGATCGTCTTGGTTCTATTGGGTATGGCTAGTTCAATGCATTTGTGTACATATTCGTACATTACATTGGTGTATGATTTGACAGTCATGTAGCTATTTTCCATTGGCATGGGTGCCTTGAAGTTAGCCACCTCTGTTTTTAGGAGTCCAAAGTCAGCTTTGGAGAAGTTTTTCAAGGCAGTTACCTTTGCAGGGGGTGTGGGTGACATGTGGAGTTCCATGGTGATTAGTTTATGGCCAGATCTGACCAGCAAGGGATTAACTGTTGATGTACAGCAATAGCCGCCCATGTTAGTAATAACCAAGTCAAGGATGTTGCTTCCTCTAGTGGGGGTCAGAATCAGCTGGTCCAGGGCATTGGAACTGATGAATTCCAGGAAGCGCTGGGCCAGTGTATTGATGCTTGAGTAGTTTTCCCAGTTGATGGAGGGGTAGTTGAAGTCTTCTAGTAAGAGAGACTTGGGTTGGACCTTGATAGATTCCATGGTGCTTAGGAACGTGGAGTGAGAGTCTAGGGACATGGTTGGGGACCTGTAGCAGGCTATGACCTGGATTGCTGTCTTACACAATGTTAGTTGCACCTGAAGTATCTCAGATGCATTATGCTGGGCTACTAGTCTGGAGGTGTCCATATCCTTTATGAATATGGAGACACCACTGCTTTTGGAGCTTCGATCCATGTTTCAGGGCCGAAAGGTGTGGAATGAGTTATAGCCTGGTAGCGCAGGGGTGCTTTCTGCCACTTTAAACCAGGTCTTCATTACAGCACAAATGTCGATGTTCTCCATTTTGAGGAGTGATTCAAGTGAGTGCATCTTGAGATTTAGACTTCTAGCATTGAGCAGCATGACCCTCAGATTGCATTTATTTATAGCTGTTACAGTGGTAATTTGGTCTTTAGAACACCGCCTAAAAAGGCACTATAGGGGTGGCAAGAGCCTTAGCCAGTACTTGGAAACCCAGGGTTGACAGATGCAGGCCATCTCTGGCAAAGCATCAAGGTCTGTCAGTCATGTCATCTCAAGCAGACAGACACTGGATCCCCTTAGAATGACACCAGAAACTTAGCCAATTGTTGAAGTCAGTCATTTTTTTGTTTGTATTGCGGTATCATTCTGGGTGACAGTAGGATACTGCTCAGGGCTGGTGTCATACCTGCCTAGACCACATAATCCGAGAGCTCCACTATGTCTCTTTTCATGTAGTCCAGGGAGGTGTGTCTCAGGTCATTCACACCCACATAGACAATGACAGAGTCATACTTGTACTTGTTGTGGAATGACCTGAGTGCGTGTTTTATGTTTCGGATTCTGGCACCTGATAGACAGCTGACTGTTACCTTCTCCTTATCCAACCTGGTGAGTGGGACATCTGTGCACCTCACTGTTGAGACACCTATGATTAGTGTATTGGGCAAAGTGTTTAGCCTTAGGGGCTTAAGTTGAGGGGCACGCTGTGGAGGTGAGCTATGTGCCCTGTGGTTTGTGCTGTGTTGTGGTGGTCGAGTGCGTTTCTGTCTTGGAGGTCTCTGCTGGTTGGGTAAATTTCTATTGAGAGCCTCCATGAAGGTGGGTGTGTGGTTTGTGTTTTTATGTGAGAGCTGTGAAAGTGGGTGTTCTGGAGGGCTCTGTGTTCCATGTGGTGTGGTGCAGGTGTTGACCTTCTCCTCATGACCAGCTAGTCCGGTCTTGGCTGGAGAGTGCATACTTTCCAATTTGGTGATATAAGTGCATCTCTCACAAGTCTGAGTGTTGGGAGGTAAGAGGAGAGGGTTGTCTGTGTACATGAGGCAGTTGCTGTAATGCCTCAAAATGCCCAAGTGCACCAGGTTAATAGGAGAAAGCACAGAGAACTGCCCTTTTTAATTAGAGTAATTAAAAAGAGACTAGACAGAGTATAAAGAAAGTAAGGTGATACTTAACGTGTTTATAGGTGAAAACAATTAGTCATGTATCAAGTAGACATTGAACATCCACAGATGAAAAAAAAAAAAAAAAGATAAAGAATGTATAAGAAAAACAGTACAGCTGAATGTAAACCATGAGATAGTCAAAAGCGAATAATAGTCAGCCAGGAATCAAAATACTGGGAAAATGGTACAGTTGTTGTAATGAAAGAATAGCTGGTATCATTCCAGTGTATTTATGTGCCAGTATGTGACAAGATGCAAGACTGTCCAGCTTGTTTTGCTAAGAATGGCCAGCACTTCTCATTCCAGGACTTCTGCACTCTAGCTAAAGCCTTTGCTACTCCATATTGTTTTTTTTAGTCAGAGTTCAGTTGATTAACATTTCAATGTAACTAACATTTCAGTCCTGAAAATGGATCACATTAAGATGAGACTACTCAATGCCAAACATCTAAACAGTAAACTGATCTTGGGGTACTCCTGCATTTGGAAAGTATCCATGATTGCATAGTTACTGAAACTTGGTGTAAATGTAAAAGAGAATATTCCCTCTATACAAGGTTTTGTTTATTTCGTGGCTTCAGACCAATGGCAATTGTGGCTGAGTTTCCATATTTGCCAGGGAGCATATTATCTTCAAGCAGATCCCTAGAGACTCAGAAACTGAACTCGTTGAACTACTGTTCACTCTAGACAGGATTAATTATCAACTAACAGCTTGTTACAGAACACCTTCTTTCTCCCTTGATGACCATTTTAGATTTCTCAGTGTTCTAAATGGTCTCCAAGTCAGTAAAAACTCCATTATTTTGAGTGACTTTAACTACCCTTCAGTAAAGTAGGACATCTTTAACTTCAGTGTAGGATATGCCCAAAATTTCTGGACTTAATAAATAAATAAAAGCTGCCTTAAGCCATTGGTAAATAAACCTACTAGAGGACACAGAAGTCTTTACATGATTCTTACAAATATGGCTGCTTCTTGCTGTACTCCTATAGTATCTCATTCTCCAGTGATGTCCCACCATAAATGTTTGCTCTTCCCTTTAAACTCTCAAAAGCTAATACAGCAAACCTCAGTAAATTTAAGGACTACAAACATGCCATCCTCAACCTGCTCTGTTCCAAATATCAAAATTTACTCATGACTGCACCTTCCCTGAACCTATTATAACAACAAGTTTCACTAAAGAATTAATTCTACATCTATTTAGAAAAATGTGTAGAGTTAGCAGCCCCTACCAGAACCAAGTATCACAGGAATTTCAAAAACAAAACACTCTGGTAGTCCACCTCTATAAATAAACTATACACAAAAGAAAGAAGCTCCTAAAAGTATTTAGCAGATCCAAAACTCCTGTTTTCAAGAATAGTATTAAAAGCATAACAACCCTCCAAAAAACTAAAGAACACAACCAGGTCCAATAAAAGAGCCCATAATCTAGGCTGGCATCTGTAGCCAAAGATAATTGTAACTCCTTCTTTAGCTGTGTTAAAAAAAACTAAAAATAAACAATGCCCTACATTGCTCTGAACTTTTTCATAATGATGCCTCCTAGTCTAACCAATAGACATTGTCAGGATCCTTGCAAAGAAATTTAATGACAACTTCACCACAAGACTTCTGTTCAAAACTCTGAAATATGTGAATCCCTTACTCCCCCAATTATCTCTAAAGATCATTTTCTAAAAGTACTAATCAAAACCAAAACACTTCCTCCATGGGACCTGAAAATATACCCTGTTGCTTAATTGTGTTAAATATACCCTTGCAGACATACTCCTTAAACTGTTTAACCTAGGTGAAAGTAGCTGGTTTTGTCCCTTATGAGTAACAAACTGCAGTGTGATGCCCCTCTATGAGGGTGTCTGGGCAGTTACAGACCATTCAGCCTTGCAAGCCTGTACTGCAAAGCCATGGAAATAGCATAACTGACCTCATAAAATGTGCTATCAAGAATCTTATTAGACATGCCCCTCAATAATTTGACTTTGTGAAGGTTAGATCCTAATCTGACAAACTTCTTTGAAAGAGTTACAGAGCTTGTAGATAGTGGGCATGCAGTGCACACAGCTTATCTTGACCTGGCCAAGGCCTTCAGTACCATTCCCTATGTTGTTATATAAAAGCTAAATGGATTAAAAATCAACCCATATGAAGTAAGATGAATAGCAAATGGACTAAAAAACATAATTCTCACAGTGCAATTTGCAGGTGCTTCATCAGAGATTATGAAAGTGACCAGCAGTGTCCCTCAGGCTTGGTGTTGGGACCTCTTCTTTTTTGGTATTTACTTCTCAGTTCCTTAAGCAGAAAGACAAAACCTCGGGCTAACAAAGTTTGCAGATGACTGCAGTCTGAGCATTGTTGTTAAGTTATTCTATGGCAGTCAAACCCTTCAGAATTATCACTCATAGGTTCATAGGTAGGTACTAAGCTATTGGCCCAAGGGCCTAAATAAGCCTAGCCAACAAGGTTCCCTGACTTACGCCACCCAAGAAAGTTAATTTCCTGTGCCCCTGTCCAGCAGAGCCACAGAAGTGATCCCCGGGGTGTATTTCCTATTTCCCATCCACTCATCAAGATTTTTCTTGAAGAGTGCCAATAAGGAACTTTGCTTGACACAGATGGGTAGCTTGTTACAGAGTATAGGAAGTCTCTGGGACAGGAATCTATCCCTCCAGAATGTCCTGTTTATTGTGGTGACAAGGTTTATGTCCCTAGAGCGTGTAGCTCAGAGGGATTGATATTTCTTTAGGTGTAGCATGTCCAACAGCTCTGGGTTTAACATAGCTTTATATGTTAGGCAGAGATCTCCTCGGAGTAGGCGATATGCTACAGAGTAAAGCTGGAGTTTTTTTGAGATGGTCAGTGTAGGGCATCTGTTTGAGGCCAGTAATCCTGTTTGTGAGGTACTTCTGTGGCCTTTCCAGCTGCTGCAGATGTCTTGTGAGGTACATTCCAAAAGGGGCATTGTACTCTATAATCGGTCAAATGAGTGCCGAGTAGAGGGGAACAATGACCTCTCTTTTTTCCTGGATGAGAACCCTTTTGTGATGAGGTGTGCCATATAGAAGGATTCCCTGACTACTGTGGCAATGTGATTATCAAAGGAGAGACTACTGTCCACCTGGGTCCCAAGTTATCTTATCACACATTTGGCATTAAGTAGACTGCCATTTATATGGTAGTTCATGGGTACAGAGTTTTTACCAAAGGGGATGACAATGCACTTTTTGGCATTGAGCTTGAGGCCATGCCTCTGACACCAGGCATCTGTCTCAGTAAGGCCCTTCTGTAGGATGTCCACATCATTTGGGGATTCGACTATGGCTCCTAGTTTGCAGTCATCTGCAAACTTCGTTAGCCAGAGGCTTTCTGTGTTAGCCTATACTTCAGAGAAGTAGATACCAAACAGGAGAGGTCCCAGGACTGAACCCTGTGGTACTCCACTTGTCACTGGTTTGAAGTCAGATTTGGAGTCTGCAACTTTTACAGTGTGGGTTCTGTCAGTGAGCCAGTTGGCAACCCATCTTGTGATGTAGGGATTTATACCTAGTTTAGTGAGTTTAGCTATAATTCCAGAATGGGGGATGGTGTTGAAAGCCTTGGCAAGGTCAAGATAGGCTGTATGAACCACCTTACCCTCATCTACGGCTTTGGTGACTGCCTCAAAGACGTCGATCAGGTTCAGAAGGCATGATCTTCCTTTCACAAACCCGAACTGGGTGAGGTCCAGAGTTTGGAGGTTACCAATGTCTTTGTTTATGAGTTCCATGATGATACGTTCCATGGCCTTGCAGACCAGGCTCGTCAGGCTAATAGGGTGATAGTTCCCAGAATCAGTGGTGGCTCCCCCTTTGTGGAGTGGGATAACTGTCACTGTGCACCATTCAGTGAGCACAAAGCCTGATGTGAGACTATGACTGAACACGGTGCTTAGGTGGGGAGCCAGGTCATTCTGAAGTTCATGTAAAACGCAGCCTGGGATGTTGTCAGGTCCCATGGATGCTGTGTTTTTGGTTTTAGAGAGTGCAGCCTTTACGTGTATAGATGTGATTACAGGGACTCTGCATTCTTCCTGTATAGATATGGGCCCTTTAGGGGGTGAGATGGGGGTAAAGTTAGCACTGAACCTATCTGCCAGGATGCTGGCAATATCAGTTGATTCTGTAATTTTCGTGCTGTTGTGCTGTAACTCAGAGCAGATCTGGGTGTTGCCATTGAGATTCTTGACATAGCTATAGAATGCCTTGTGGCTGGACAGTTTGATGTGGCAGAGATCTCAATGAAAAAAAACACTATTTTTCTGCATGAAATCTATTATCCAGGATGTTACATAATTGGTAGCATCATCACTTTTGGTAGACAACACATCCTGTCATCATACTGTATAAACAACACACCACTACAAAATAAAAATCTAGTTAGGGAACTTGGTACTTGTGTTGATAGCTACCTTTCTTTTGACCTTCAAGTGACCATGGTTGTCAGGATATTTTTTGTGTTGTCTAATTAATTGCTAAAGAAATATCCTCAAGGTCTAAACAGGTAATCATGTCTTATACTTGGAATTGATTGTGCCATTTATCGAGTATGATGTCCAATTTGTGATGTATCTCACTAAACATATCAAACAATTAAAAAGCCTCCAAAGGTTTCCTAACCAAAAAGATCAAAGGCCTTGAACTACCAAGAGAGGTTGGAAGTTCTTTCCCTTTCTTCAATGCCTTATGGAATTTTTTGAGAAGAGATCTCTGTCTTGTTTACAGCACTATTACAGTCCCAATTGTCTTAACCCTCCTGTATCTCTCAAGTCCAATATCTCCACTAGTACTAGTACCAGGGGCCTAAATCTTCACTAACAGATAAATTAAACATGGTGGACGATCAGGTTTATAACCCATTGCCTCCCAAATTTCTGAAATAGACGTCCAATGCATGTCAGACAGTGCAACTCACTGTCTTCATTTAAGCATAACCTAGATGACTGGATGAACATCCACAAATTTCTTCCAGGGTTACAGTGTATGGCTCTCCCAGAGAAGGAGGTGCAGCTTGAGGGAGGATACTGGCAAGGTATTAATGGTCAAAATAGTGAGTGGCTTTGGAATAGCTATGAACATATGAGTATTTATACAGCATTAGAAAGCATACTTTCAATAAAGCACTATAAAAACAAAAGTTGATTCACTTGCCTACAAAATGCTCTTTTAAGTTTCACATACGTAAAGTTATAGCAGAAGAGTGGATGATTAGAAATAGAAAGAATTTGTTAAAATAAAAAGAGTTTGTCTGTCAGGTATTGTTAAAGCTGATGAGAAATACGAATTCAATCAAAGCATCAGCATTAATCCTATTTTGAGAGATAGGCCTTTAAGGCACTATTTATGATGATGGCATCATTTTTGAGCTTCTTATATATATTACCAAGTTTGTGGAATTGATTTTAGTGTGATGAAGTGCTGTACTGCATACAGTACTTGCGTGTATTGATTTTTATTAGTTACACAAATACAAAAACCAGCAAGCAGATCCAACAGGAAATCCAATGGTGGAAAAGTAATCATCCGACTCCTCGGCACTATAAACACAAAAAAATGTTTAATAAATCCACATCAGGTACAAACAGCAAGGATTGAGCGCTTTCATCTCCACCCTGGAGACCTCTTCAGAATCAATTAAAACAAGAAAAAGGTGCTACTTTTATATACACACTAATAAAATAAAAAAAATAGTCTGATGACATGCTGTACTACATACAGTACTTGCTTGTATTGATTTTATTTACTTATTTCTGTTTTAATAAACAGATTTTTATGTGGATAGTCATCATTAAAATCAATTTTCCAAGTTGCTCAATTCCAAGGATCATTTTATAAAAATAAGGATGATTAAAGCTTCTTTCAGAACTGAAGGACAAGTCCCCAGTCTTACAGAAGCACAAACAGTACTTTAAATAACAAGACCCTGAAGTAATTAGGGTAAGACTTAACTGAATAAGAGGGTCCAGGGGTCCACCTCACAGTGCATAGCATATCTAAATGAAACTGAAACAATTATTTTACATAGTTAATAAAATTAAACTCTCCAAGAAAAAAGTAGGCCTACCCACATGGTGATAATTGTAGTGTAGCTCATTGTGGGGAAGGTCTACCTAATCTTGGCAATATTATCTGCAAAGGGGTTGCAGCATCCTTACATTATGTGGTAGAAAATGTCCTACAAGTGGAGAGAAAAGCATGCTGCGTAGCTTGCCCCTTCCCCAAAAAAAGGCAGTGCTGGACAGTTTGATGTGGCAGAGATCTCAATGAAAAAAAAACACTATCTTTCTGCATGAAATCTATTATCCAGGATGTTACATAATTGGTATTCAGATTAAATTTTTCCTCTATCTGATAGGTCTTATTCCATATGCACTCTGACTGTCACCCAGGTCTATGCATCTCTTAAAATTTAAAGTCATACCAAGGTTCATAAGGTATTGAAGTCCTTGGGCCATTCATCACCGGGAGAATCTGGACCATTGCATCAGCATTAACTGATACTGTGGTGTGGTGATAGGTGCTAACCAGTAAATGTGGTCCACTTGCTATGATTTCCTCAAAGAGCTGGTCATCAAAGGAATTACAGTGCCACTGGAGACATTACATGGATTACTATCATGAGCTATCTCAGTATCAAATGGCACTCTGATGATGCCCTAAGCACGAGGGTGAAAGCGCTTAGTTTCTTGTGGAGTTTATCGTGGATTTTACATTCTTGTTTTGGTCAAGTTCTATCAATAAAGGTTTTTTTGCAACCAGGATCCAAGGTTTGCTGGAATTGTTAGCTTATTAACACTGCCACTGATGCCATCTACTGGAACATGAATGATGCTATACATACCAGATGTTTATTTATTGCATGGCAAGATCATTTGAAACAATTCTGGAGAATAAACTCGACTTTACTGCTAACAATTTAACCTGGTTTAAAAGCTGTTTAGAGGACACAATGTAACAAGTCTGCTGTGGCAATGCTGTTTCTAACCCTGGTATTCTCAGTATTGCTCTACCATGAGGTTCTGTGCTTGGACCCCTACTGTTTTCCCTGTTTATAAATGACCTGACTTACGATATCCCCTCCCTTAACATGGTCATATATGCAGCTGACCTCCTTCTTATTGAATCTGATAAATTTCCTTCAGTCCTGTAAGACAAACTTCAAACCAGGTTTCCTTACTCTGCAATTGGACCTTTAGCAATTAGTGCATAATCAACCTAAATGAATCCAGGATCATTTTATAACCTCTACAAAACTAACAGATCTCCCGACCCTGTTAAATAAAGACAGCAGAAACATCAGATTACCTAATGGAACTGAACAAAAATACCAGGCATGACATTAGATCCCTCTCTCCATCAGATGATTCCCTCTCTAATCGTCACTAAATGTCCTGAAAAAGTAATTTGTAAAACACTCAGCCAGCTGAAACCTTGCTACAAATTATTCCGCTTCCTCTCTGTTGCTCATAGATCAACAGCCAGAAATGTTCTCATCCCTAAACTTGAATATGGCCTGTCAGTTGTCTCTTTACCATATATGAGTAATATACTCAGGTTACAGATGGCCAGAAATAGGTTTGCCCTACTAGCTACTGACTACATCCTTCATTTATCACCTTCTGAAAGGATTCAGCTGGCAATCAATACAAAGCAAAGCCACTTTGCTTTTTATTTTAGTGCTATTTAAAATAGTTATACATCAGTGTCTTCTTGTAACAACATTACCAGTCAGAAATCAGTCCTGCTCTCTTAGAGAAACTCTGCATGTCACCTGTACCCTGAACAGACTTAGACTTTAATCTACCATTGGGGAAAAAGCATTTACAAGACTTGGACCATCTGGAACCATCTTCCTCGTGAGATAAGGAAACCGCATTCTGTGGGTGCCTTTATGATAAAACTGAAAGAATACTTTCTAAAGGAATCTGAATGCACATATTTTAGAGACAGTTAAATTCACTGAGTATTTTTTACTGTGTTATGTTTTAGTATGGCTTACTAAAATCATAATATAACAATGTGAAATGTTCAGTGATGGCATTCTTATGCTAATATAAATACTTAATTCTTTGTATGCGTATACTTCTGTAAATATATAATTCACTGTAAATGTAAAATTGCATTTTTATATGCTGTCACGGCTGATGCTGATGCAAGAATTCATTCCTTGTTAATGAAATACTGTACTCTTTTTGTTGCTTCTTAGAACCTGGTCATAGCTGACAAGAGTCAGTAGAGCAGCCCACCTAGTCAGTTATCAAAGGGCAGTAAATAAATAAATAAACAAATAAATGATTGACCACAAGATTGTCTCAAAAAACAGCTTCATGATAAATATACTAAGCTGGAGAATCAAAATTAGTGTGTGCCCTTAAGCATAGGTTGCAGCATCAGTCACCTGAGGGAAACTACAAAATGTATAATAATGCGAAATTGTTCGATCTCGCCATTTGTTCTTACACACGGGTTCGGAGCCGATCCTCAGCTCTGAGTCAGCCGCATCACAAGCTCTGCATCTAAGAGAAGCTCGAGGCACAGTCTACATCCCATGATCCTCCGCTGCTATCCCTCAGATCTAGTTTGCCGCTGGAGCAGATCGCGTTGAGGAGAGCTCGGGCCAGTAAAAACTTGTATTTTTTCAGTATTTTGAGATTTAGAACTGTTTAAATTCTTTTTTCTAGTGAATAATTAATAAGTGTGTGTGTGTGTGCTTTTTCTTCATAGGGATTTCCCTTAGATGTATATATATATATATATATATATATATATATATATTCATAGTTGTGTTTTGGTCTTTTTGGCTTAGGCCTATTTAGTCCTGTCAGGGCTCTGACAGCATTAATATGTACATTTATACTCTTATACTCTTACTCAGAATTTTTTCTAACGTTTAGTATTTTGTCTTGTGTGCAGTGCTTATATATATATATATATATATATATATATATATATATATATATATATATATATATATATATATATATATATATATATAAATATACATATTTTTACTTATATATCGTAGTTTCATATATCTATGTACTAGTCACTTATAGATAAGGTTGCTTAATATTTGACTGCTATTAGACTATTTAACCATTTACAAGTTATAGGTAAAAAAATTAATTTCTTGTCAGATAATGGCAGAGAAAGCTAAATCTGGTTTCAAAAGATGTCAGTGTGGACAGAAAATGTCCATCACTGATAATCATGCTTCCTGCGTCTACTGTCTTGGCCCTCTCCACCTGCAGGAGGACTGTTCTATTTGTCACTCTTTCAGTGGAAGGGTCATGATGGAAAGGTGCAGGAAGTTAATCGAAAGGGGCTTGCTAAAGCCAGACTTTCAAGAAGCCTTGGAGAAGGCTGATCAGGCGTCTAAGTCTTCAAAGGGGTCGAAGACTTCGAAGGTATCGGAGCCCAAGTCATCGGCTCCGAGCACCTCTTCTAAGGTTCGGTCGCCACCTCCACAGAGCTCGGGGCCGAGCACTGAGCGATTATCTCTGATCGAGGCTCAGGACTTTTAGCCGGTGTCGGAGGTGCCTCCATCCTCGATCCTTCGGTCGGTGGCATCTTCGGCCCCTTCGACCCGTTCTTCCAGGCCTTTATCTGAATCCAACGTGGATCGCGTGGTACAGAAACTCATGGAGAATACGGCTCTGTCCATGCTAATTGCGGTTTCGTCCCAATTGGTATCGAAACTGGAAGCCCTCCCTGTGTCTCTGGCAGATCTTCCTTCAAGACCTATCGAGTCTTCGGAGCCGGGAGAAGAGGAACCGATGATTGTTGAACCCTCGGTACCGAAGCCTTCCTTAGTGCGATCGGCACCACTGACGTCGACACCCTCAGAGCCCATCGAGGAGTCGCGGAGCAGACGGTCTCTCCTCGGTTCCGGGGCCGAGGGTCGAACCGAACTTTCGGTTCCTACTCTCCCCCTCGGAGCCTCGGCACAGATTAGTTCGGCTCCGTCCTCGGGGTCGGAGCCCGTGGTCCCGGTCTCCGGGAAACTACCGTGCTCTTTGGATCCGGTGGAGTCCTCAGCCCGCGGCTCCGGTGCCTTCGACGTTATGAGGAAGGTCTTGTCTGAAAAGACATTTACTTCATCGGAGTCATCTTCTCCTTCCCCCAAAGGGCTGCGTTCTGTTTTTGTACCCGCAATCCCTCCCAAGCGTAGAGACCCAATGCCTCAGCCAGCCCCAGAGGGTGTCCCCTGTTCCTCGGAAGCTTCACCAGATGACCCCTCTGATGAAGTCCCGAGGAAGAAATTGTGCAAGAGGAGGCACATTGATTCCCCACAGGAATCATTGACATCGGACACCGATTTGGATGAGTCAGAGGGGTCCCCACTGTCCCCCTCTGAGGATGTCTCATTTGCTGACATCCTGGAGATCTTGAAACAGAGGGGTGATTGGCAGACTCTTGCCCTCACTGAGGATGAATCGGTGTTGCTGAAGGCTTTTGGGGCTCAACCTTCTACCTCCTGGGTGACCCCGCCCTTCAATGAGTTAATGGACCTAATAGCTCGAAGGGCATAGGAGACTATGGATACAGTGGAGCCAGTCCCTCGGAGGCCGAATAAATATATTACTGCCCCCAGGACAAGACTTATCTTACTAAAGGAGTCCCAGTGGATGCTATGGTGGTAGCGGCAGCCATGAAGACGGAAATGTCCGAGGCATCTTCCTCTGTCCATCCTCCTAACAAGGATTCTAGGACTATGGACAGGTATGGGAAGCGCGTTTTCAGTTCAGCGACTTTTTCCATGCGTTCGCTGAACTACCTCACGCACTTTACGCGACTTCAGAGAGATCTCATTAAGGAGCTGGGAGATACTCTCCAGGGTAACACAGATGCTGCTGTCTCCGAAAAGGTAACAGCACAGCTTAACACCCTCACTTCGATAGTAAACTCGTCCATGAGGCTCATTTTGTATGCGGCCGAGGGTTCAAGTAGGGCTGCAGCTTCAGCGATTGCTCTGTGGAGACAATCCTGGATGCGCCTGTGCTCCTTTGCGGAAGCCTTCAAGTCTTCCTTTACCAATGCCCCTTTTGATGGTGCCACCCTGTTTGGACCCAAAGTAAAGGAGACTCTCACTCGGTGTGAGCAAGAAGGTAAGACCCTGTCTGCCATAGGGGTCCGTTTTTCCGCCCCAACCAGACCGTACCCCAAAGGGCAAAGAGGCGGAAAAATGTGGTTCCGAAAGACTCAGGGATCTTTCCAGTCCACACAGAGTGATGCCCCCTTCAGAGGCAGAGGAGGAGGGAGAAATGGAAGACACCGCCCAGGTGGCAGAGGGGGTCTGCAGAACCAGGGCGACAGGGATAGCGTCCCTGGGAAGCCCTTCCAGCACTCCTGAGGGGAGGCCTGACTGCCATGCTCTGGAGGCAGTCGGGGGTTGCTTAGCTTTATACCCAGAGGCCTGGCTAAATCTCACTTCGGATTCCTGGGTAAAAAGCGTAGTAACCAGAGGATACAACATCCCATTTATAGCCATTTCCCCCGATCAAAAGAGATTTCCAGATGTTCCACCCAATCTGCGAGATCAAGCAGCCATAGAAATAAGAAAGCTGCCGAGTCATCCAACCAGTCCCGGCGGACCAGATAGGATCCGGAACTTACTCAAGGTTCTTTTTAGTTCCAAAGAAGACAGGGGACTGGAGGCCAATATTGGACCTCAGCAAACTCAACACCTTCGTAAGGAAGGAAAAATTCCGGATTGTCATGCTACAATCGATCCTTCCCTTCCTGCAGAAGGACGATTGGATGTGCTCTATAGATCTCAGGGACACTTACTACCACATCAAAATGACCAGAGCGTCCAGAGATCACCTGCGCTTCCAGTTGGGAGCCAGTCATTTCCAATTTCGAGCTCTGCCCTTTGGTCTCACCTCAGCCCCCAGGGTGTTCACCAAATGCATGGCAGTAGTGGCGTCTCACCTGAGGCGGCTAGGATTCTGGGTGTTTCCGTATTTGGACGACTGGCTCTTGTACAAACCAGGGACTACACAATCACCCTCTGTTCCCGTTTAGGAATTTCAGTCAACTTCAGAAAAATCTGCCTTATTGCCCTCACAGCTTATCTCATTCATAGGTGCGGAGTTAGATACTACCACACCGCTGATCAAGCTTCCCCAGACAAGAGTGTCAGCCCTCAGGGATCAGGTCGCTATTCTTCTTCGGAACAAGAAAGCTTCTGCTGCGCAAGTGCTGAAAGTTCTAGGCATGATGGCAGCTACCCTTATTGCAGTTCCCCTGGGCAGGATGCACATGAGGATCCTCCAGTGGCTGCTCTTCGCACAGTGGTCGTTCCAACAACTTCCTTTGTCACATGACATCTCGATCACAGAGTCTTGCAAGTGGGATCTTCAATGGTGGCTGAACAGCCAAGATCTGACGATGGGTCGCCCGTTTGTACTACCCAGCCCTACAGCCACAATAACCACGGACGCTTCCCTGATGGGGGGGGCTTTTTCAGGGGAGAACGGTCCAAGGAGAATGGTCCAAGATAGAGTACAATCTGCACATTAATGTCCTGGAGTTGAGAGCAGTGTTCCTAGCGTTGCAACACTTTCACGGATCTCTACCTCTAGGAACAGTAGCAGTTCAGACGGACAATATGTCAGTGATCTGGTACTTAAACAAACAAGGTGGAACCAGATCTTATCCATTATGCAGAGAGGCCCTGAGAATTTGGCAATGGGCTGCGTCCACAGGTCGTTTTCTGATAGCAACGCACATCCCGGGGTCATCCAACATCATTGCGGACAGGTTGAGCAGAGCCATCCTGTTGCCACACAAGTGGTCCCTCAATAGTCTAGTGGCGGAAAGGATTTTCCCCAGATGGGGCCAGCCTTGCTGTGATCTTTTTGCATCCCCCTTAAATGCCAAATGCAGAAGCTACTTTGCCCTACTCCCCCCTCCAGGGGGTGCCCCCAGGGATGCACTGGTGCACGATTGGCCCCCTGGGTCTCCTGTATGGATTTCCTCCTGTCCCGTTGATACCCAAATTTCTACAGAAAGCCAGGAATCTGGAAAGGACGATCATCCTAATAGCACCATTCTGGCCTCGACAGATCTGGTTTCCCTTCCTTCGAGCCCACCAGATGGAGGAACCATGGATTCTGGACCCAGTGCCAGACCTATTGACTCACTCGTCGGGAGTTCCTCACCCATCCCTTCAGTCCTTCAAACTGACAGCTTGACTGCTCCGCTTCCCAATTTAGCCAGGTCGAATTTTTTGTCTCCAGCAGGACAGCACATTCTAGTTTCTTCCCACAAAGCCTCCACCAGGAAACTATACAGGAGCAAATGGAAATGTTTTGCGTATTGGACATCAGGGCAAGGTATAGATCCCTTGGTGGCCCCGATACACAAAATCTTGGAATTTTTATCTATGCTTTTTCACGAAGGGGCCTCTACTTCTACGATAAGAGTACAGTTAGCAGCCATATCAAACTTTCATGTAGATGAAGGGGTCTCTACAGTTATGTCCCACAGGCTTTGTAGAGCTTTCATGAAAGGTACTTTTCATCTCCGTCCACCCATTCGGGATCCGTTTTTTCCATGGAACTTGAATTTGATGTTATCTCAACTTATGCTACCACCCTTCGAACCAGCTTCAACATGCTCACTTAAGTGTTTGTCATGGAAGACTCTCCTTCTTATTGCTGTTACTACAGCTCGGAGAATATCAGAGCTACAGGCCTTGTCTATTAGGCCACCATACATGGTTTTCCATCCAGACAGAGTCTCCTTGCGTACAAATCCGTCATTCCTCCCAAAGGTATGTTCTGTGCTTAATATTAACCAATCTATAGAACTTCCCACATTTTTCAAAAACCATTCAAACAAGTTGGAATACATGCTGCACAAGTTGGATGTACATAGGCAGCTGAGATTTTATCTGGACAGAACAAAGGATTACAGGAAATCGGATCAGCTGTTTGTTTCATTTGCAGATAACAAGAAGGGCATGGCAGTAACAAAATGCACATTATCCAAATGGCTTTCGGACTGCATAAATTTTGTCTATTCAGCTTCAAAACAACCACTCCCATTCAAGCCTAAGGCTCATTCTACTAGGGCCGTTTCTACTTCTCTAGCCCATGTCGCTCGCCTACCGTTGGATACTATTTGTGCAGCGGTGACGTGGACAAAGCCTCATACGTTTGTCACCCACTACAAAGTGGACAGGACCTCCAAGGACAGGGCATCCTTTGGTTCCACTGTAGTCAGGAATTTTCTTCCATGAGTCACCCAGGGTAACGGAGCTAGGGACGCTACCCGTGTGTAAGAACAAATGGCGAGATCGAACAATTTCACATAAAGAAGTTATGTTCTTACCATAACGTTCCATGTGAATTGTTCATCTCGCCTTTGTTCTTACATCCCCTCCCTCCTTCCCCCACCGCGTCCTGGAAGAACAGATACGACTAGTGTCTGGTTGGTATTCTCTAGGTTATCTACACTACCTACTCTTCAGTAGGTTGCATAGTAGCTGTACACCTATCTGTATTTAGTTCTTATATTTTTCAGTTTCAAGTGTGTGATTGCATGAGCGTTAGACGCAGTGGTTAGTAGCGCGTTCTGGGTTCTTGCAAACTAGAGCTGAGGGATAGCAGCAGAGGATCATGGGATGTAGACTGTGCCTCGAGCTTCTCTTAGATGCAGAGCTTGTGATGCGGCCGACTCGGAGCCAAGGATCGGCTCCGAACCTGTGTGTAAGAACAAAGGCGAGATGAACAATTCACATGGAACGTTATGGTAAGAACATAACTTCTTTTTTCAAGGACTTCCAAGATTGATGCACACTGATCAACAGGTTGATTAGAGCTCTCCAAGTTTGAAAATAAAAACTTTGGGCAACAGCCAGCAAAACTCATTTATTTGGTTTGAATTCAGTTACTTGGTTAGTTGTTACACTGCCTGGATGTTAGCAAAGTAGAAATATGGAGGAAATAAGAGACAATCAACTAGAAAAGGAAAAGAAAAAAATTGACGAGGAAGAGCCTTGCAGCTGTTCAACAAAAAGCAGTTCAGGTTTCAGTCTCAGAAGATGAGATGGCTTTTAGTTATTTAGAGGAAAAAATAAATCAGATGCATTCAGAGGTGTTTAAAATAAGTGAGAAACTGTAAAAATATATACAGTCAAATGACTAAAGGCTGGAAAAATAGTAGCTTTAAGTAGTTATTGTGATGAACTGACAGAAATCAGACAATGAAATTAAGGAAAGACAGGCTGAAGATGTGGCTTCTCAAGAAGCTCTCCAGATGTGGTCCAGTCTCAAGTGTTAGGGAATATAGATAAGCGGTCTTTGTTGGCCTTCTTCTCTCTCTTTCTTCCTTTTTAGGCTGATATTGCTGTCTTTAACTGCTTTCTCTTTCATTTTAATTGTATTTCCTCCTCTCCTTGTATTTCTTCCTCTCCTTGTCAGAACCTAGTTGCTTGTTAGCTATGTTTCTCCCCTCCCTCCTTCTACTACTTTGCTCTGCGCCTTTTCTTAGAGTAGTCTTTTTCTAACCAAAAAAAATCTTTGTTGTTGTTGTGTGTAAAATCTTTGTTGTTGTTGTGTGTGTGTGTGTGTGTGTGTGTGTGTGTGTGTGTGTGTGTGTGTGTGTGTGTGTATGTGTTGTGTGTGTATGTGTTGTAGTTTTTTTTTAGTATGGCTGAAAAGCTTGTAGGTTTTAAGAGATGCTCTTCATGTGGTCAGAAGATGCCATGCTCCAACTCACAAGAGGAGTGTCTCTACTGTCTAAGGTTGGTGAACCTGGAGGTTGAATGTGACATTTGTGCCACATTCAATCCCAAGGGCCCTTATAGAGTAACACAACAAACTTCTTTTGAAAGGCTTGGTGCAGTGTGGTCTTCTGTCCTTGGACTCCCCTTCCAAATCTTCACAGGATCCAAAGAAGAGAACTCCTCCTACCCCTGGGTTGTCTTCTTCCCCACTTTCTCAAAAGCCAAGGTTCTCAGATCGCAGCTCCCCGGATCCAAATCCATCCTCTGTGGCTTCATATCCAAGGTCTGTCATTCCCAGAACTTCAAATCAGGCTCTCGGGTCCAAGACCTCCTCAGATCAGAGGCCTTCGGATCTGAATGAAAGCATACTGTTCCCGGATCTGACCAGTTTGTCAGATCTGGCTGGTATGGCTCCTAAGTCTTTGGACTATGAGAGATTGTCAGATCTGACAGTAGCGTCAGATCCTACTATTATAGAGGTATCCCTTCTGGATCCACTAGGACCCAGTTGGATCCAAGACATATGGGCCATTCTCCTTCTTGAATTTTGGGGTCCAAGGCTGGATCCCCAGCAAGATCTGGCCATTCCTCAGCTTATTGTCCAGAAGTCTCCTTCCCCTTGGACATGGAAAGGATGATGATGAGTTTTTTCCGTCCCCTGCCCATGTGGCTAGGGGACCCTCCCCATCCACAGGTCTCTACTCTCCTATTCCAACTAAATAGGAATTGCAATGTTAGGACCCAGAGATTCGTAGTGAGAGGCTGATGGTGTCAGGAATCCCCCTTCTTGACACCATCAAGGTCCCTGGCCTGCTTTGTTCCGCAGCCCTTGGACCAGAGTGGGCCTCCTCTCTGAGGGCTCGGTACTGGTTTGCCGGGGATGGGATCGGGTCCAGATTTTTCAGATCACTCCCTTCTCTTGGGGGCTTCAGCACTGGACAGCTCAGGACCAATATCGTTCTGGGACTTTGGTACTGCATCTGGGTCACTTCTCTCTTCCCAGGTGGTCCCGGCTGCCGGGGATGGGGGAGGGGCTTTGTCCAGTCCATCGGCCTTCTGGGTGGTAGAGAGGACCTTATCCAGTTTTGGTAGTTACCTCTTCTTCTTCTCAAGATCCACACCAGCCTTTCTGAGGATTGGGTGCTGAGGCCTCATTATCCATCCAAGGTCAGCCCTCTTGTGAGCGCCTTCAGACAGGCGCTGCCCCACTTGTGGTCCCCATCTCTTCCGAGTCCTCCTCTGAGCCTACTGCAGAGGAGACCCCTCAGAACATGTAAGAGGAGACACTTGGACTCCCCAGAGAGTCCCTTACAGAAGGCACAGATTTTGAGGAGGGAGATGGGTCCACCAGACGTCTGCCTGAGGAGGTTTCCTTCAGGGACATTGTGGAAGTCCTCCAACAGAGAGGCGGATGGTCTTCCCAACCCATGTCTTCAGAGGAGTCCGTGTTTCTGAAGGCATTGGGGATGGGCACATCTACTACCTGGGTTTGCCCCCTGCTGATGAGCTTGTGGACCTCATCACCAGCAGGGCTTGGAAGGAGTTAGACCCAGTGGAACTTGTGCCCAAGAAAGCAGATAAGTTCCTCTGTCCCCCTCAGGACAGGTCATTTTGGAGTAAAGGGGTCCCTGTCAATGCCATTGTGGTGGCTGCTGCTACCAAGAAGGAGCTAGCTGAGCAGAGCTTCTCGGTCCATCCCCCAAACAGGGAGTCCCAGGTGACTGACCATTTTGAAAAGCGTGTGTTTGCTTCAGCTACTTTTGGTCTCAGAGAAACCAATTGCTTGGCCAACTTTACCTGACTTCAAAGGGATTTGGTTTCGGAACTTACCACTTCCCTGTCAGAGTTGTTGCCTCAAGAGAGATTCAAGCAAGTCTCTCCAAGGTTGTCCACTCTTCTTTCCTTAGCGAATTGCTCAATGAAGCTGATCTGCAATACTGCGGAGACCACCTCTCAAGTGGCAGGGACAGGCGTTCCTATCAGGCGGCATGCCTGGCTTTGCCTTTGTGGGTTCGCGGAACCCTTTAAGATGTCCTTTACGAATGCCCCCTTTGACAGTTCCACTTTGTTTGGACTGTCTGTTAAGGAGAACTTAACCAGCAGTGAGCAGGAAGGCAAGACTCTCTGCGGTAGGGATCAGGTTTTCTGCCTCCAAGAGGTCCTTTGCTAAGGACTCAGTCTTTCTTTCAGGATGCTCCACAGGAATCCTCTTCCACAGGCTAGGGCAGGGGATTCAATGGTAGATATCATTGTAGGGGCAGAGGGGGGTCTGCAAAATCATGGCTCCCGAGAGCCCTTCTCGGAGAAGCTCTTCCAGCACTCCTGATGAGTTGCCCGATTGTCCTGCCCTGGAGGCAGTTGGAGGTCATTTCTCCCTTTACCCACTAGCCTGGACAAGTCTCACCTGTGATCAGTGGGTGCTAAAAATCATTTCCAGGGGTTACTCTATTCCCTTTTCCTAGCCCCCTCCAACCCAAAGATTTCTCCCAGACATACCACCCCACCAAAGGGAGTTGGCCTATCTCAAAGTGCAAGACCTCCTTCAAAAAAGAGACATTCAAGAGGTGCCAACAGGATAACAAGGGTCCATAACTTACTGTTGCTTATTTTTGGTGCCAGAAAAGACCAGGGACCTGTGTCTGATTCTGGACCTTAGCAAACTAAAACTTTCTGTCAAGACATCCAAGTTCTGGATGGCCACTGTACAGACCATTTTCCTCTCTTGCGCAAGTATGATTGGATGTGCTCCAAGGACTGAAGAGTTTGGAAAGTCAGACCAACGTTTTGTGGCTTTCTCCCAAAACAGAAGGAGTTAGGCAATTTCCAAAGTGACAATCTCCAGGTGGAGTGCTGGTTGTATTTCCTTCATTTATGCTAGTCAGCATTTAGAACTATCCAGACCAGTTAGGGCCCACTCCCCTAGGTCTGTTGCTACATCATCAACCGTCTGTTGCTACATCATCAACCTTCTTGGCTATACTTTCCCTTGATGAGATCTGTGCTGCTGTAACTTGGTCTAGTCCTCATACTTTCATTTCATATTACAAATTGGATTTGGTATTTAGGAACAGGGCTTACTTTGGTCCCTCCGTGCTCCGGCATATCCTTCCTTGAGGCCACCCAGGGTACATAGTAGCTGGGGACTCAGACCCATCCTTGAGGAATGATGACATGGATAGTATCAGATAAAGAATTACGTACTTACCATAACTTAGCATCTGTGCTATCCAGTGTCATCATTCCTCACTTTCCTGCCCTCCTTTCCTCTTCCTTCTGGTGGGCCTGGTGAGGCTGAAGAGGGCTGGATCTGACGAGAAGTTTTTCACTTCTGTTGCAGATGTTGTGTTTCTGCATTTCAGTTAATTTAGCAAACTAAATCTGAGGGTTAGAAGGTAGCAAGGGATTATGAAAAGGGGAGGAGCTTGAACTCTGGATCTGTCTGAAAAGTGGCCGACTTGGATCCGAGGTCGGTTCCTAGACCCATCTGTGAGGAATGATAACACTGGATAGCACAGATGCCAAGTTATGGTAAGTACATAACTCTTTTTTTCTAGCATTTGAGATGAGGTATGTCATGCAATTGCAGCACCACTAGCTAGTCTTTTTTATCAACCAGCAGAGCGCTGCAGTTCCAGACAAACTGTCTGCAGACACAGGCAATTTATAAGGTAATGACTGAAGCATGAACTTTGAGGCATATATGAAGGGGAAACATTACAATTAATACTTAAGTGAGAAATAACAAGCAGTTCAGTGAAAGGAAATGAAGTCTGACATACTGATGGGAATACAAGCAGATGCATTCCTAGTTGCATAACTTCAGCATACATCATAATAATATAAAATTTATTCATTTAATGGTAGCCAAGGCACTCTTTCTTAAGGCTAAAAATTAGATCCGATATTGTCCATTTTCATCTGATTCAACAAATGGGGACTTGGATCTGGCCTTGACACCTCCAAACCTTAGGATCCAGGGCTCTGACATCTCCCCTACCCAGAATTCCCTTATGATCCTCAAATTACATCAGATCTTGTTTGCCACCTGAACTTAATGGTTGCAGAGGCTCTGATCTCCCTACTGTTCCCTTTCCTAGAGAATTACCTATATTTAAAACTCTATTTTTGCTTAGTTGTAGCTTTGTATATTTCATCTCCTCAGTCTTATACAAAAAACTATGTATCTCTTCTATATAGAATATTTACGCAAGCCTTGTTAAAAATTAGTAGTTTAGTGTTATTTTTGATAGTAGTTAAGGTTTGTAATTGTTGAGCCAGATTCAATAACAGCTACACTAAGTGTACATGATCTGTATTCAAGAACATCCCTATCACATTTTTTGTAGTTTCTAGTCATGCTGAAAGGTTACACTTAAGTGTACAAGTAATCTACACTTTGTGGTAACCTTTATGAATCCCCTCCCCCAGTATTTAAAGCTGCAAGAAAGTCAGTAGGAAAACTAAAATGAGGAAGAAGAAGATGTGAGTTATGTTTATGTTGTCTGTTCACTCAGAACGGTGTACACTTAGTGTAGGCATTAATAAATCCCAGGGCCCATTTTTCCATATGTTTAGGGGTTGGCTTGACTTTTTTCCTCAGCTTATTCTTCTATGACTTGGCTGACACGAATTTTAAAAAGTGTACTAAATGTGGCCATAAAACTCCCCCGCAATACCCCCATCCCCTTTGTGTGTACTGCTTTGGAGATGCACATCCAGACTCAGAGTGTGAAGCCTGTGCTTCATTTGACCACAACGCTCTCAGAACAGAAGGGAGAAATTGATATTAAAGGGCCTTTTTCCTTCTTCGAGCAGACTTTGCCTGCTTCTTCAACTCTTAAGGACAAAGAGGAAGAGACTCCAAAAGCAAAGGACCTTACTCTTGAAAGTAAGACTCCTGAGAAGGGCATCATGAGACCCAGGAAATGGTCCCTAGATCCCATAGCTTCCACAGGTCCAGCACAGAAAATTCCAAAGTCTTCAGATCTAAAGCCTTGGTTCAGTTCACCTCCTCCATCTCAATTTTTCTCTAGAGACAATTAGACCTAGGCTGCACTCTCCAGTTTTGCAGCATCGATCCAGGGCATCCTTGGTTGCTTCTTCCAGATCTGCCCATTCTTCAAGAAGCCTCACTTAAGTCGATGTCAACAAAATGATGTGAAGATTCCTTCGGACACAGATATAGTTTGGGGTCCTCCTGACTCCATCCCCTTTGGCAGAGTCAGGAACATTGCCATCAACCCCTCCTTATGACTCTGTTGCAGGTCTGACTTAGGAACTGAAGTCCTCGGATATGAATGTCACCAAAGCACCCACATCAACTCCACTTACTTCCACTTTGGTCCTGACTGTTACCCTGTATCTCTCGAATCTGACTTTATCAGATCGAGATGAAAGTCAGAGCCGAAGCTTCTGGACCAGTGTTTGGTGGATGGTTCAACTCTGAACCTGTAGGAACCATTCCTTCCTCTTAGGGCTTCAGCTCTCAACATCTCAGCTCTGATATTGACCTTGAAGCAAGGGCCGGTCAGAACATCAGGATCTGCCTCTCTTGCACCTATTAGAGAGACTTCCTTGACTCTGATTTCAGCCATGGCTTTTGAGGCCTTCCAGTGGGTTCTCTCAAGATCAAGAGTATTACCGCCTCCTTCTTATTTGGATCTGGTCTGACTTCCAATGTATTCTGCTCTGAAATATGCTCCTTCTTATCATCATGGACAGCCAGCTTCGAAGAGCCTTGTGGAAGTTCTCTTTTGAGCTCCCAGTCTGATTCAAACCCATTGGCAGATGTTCTGCAATGACAGGTCCATAGAAAACATACTTGTAAATGGAAGCATTTGGATTCACCCCCAGAATCCATCACAGAATCCATGAATTTGGATAAAGGAGAGGGTTCCCCAAGATGTCCCTTTGTTGACGTCTCTTTTGGTGAAATCCTAGAATTGGTGAAGGAGAAAGTGGGATGGTCCACTGATTCACCTTCCCTGGAAGAATCCATGTTCCTGCAGGCTTTTGGAACTGCTCTTCTACTACCTGGGTGGTCCCCCCCAGAGCTGTCATTGATATGGGGGCTCAGTGGGTTTGGAAGGAGCCTAATACAGCAGAGCCAATACCTACAAAAATTAGACAAAATTTTAGCATCACCAAAAGACAGAGCTGATTGGAGTAAAGGTCCGCCATAGATGTCATGGTCATAGCAATAGCCATGAAGAAAGAACTCTGTGATGAGAGCTTGTCTGTCCATCCCTTATAGAGGAAATCCTGGGCTCTGGACAGATTTAGAAAATGGATGTACACTTCAGTGACTTTTTCCCTAAGAGCACTGAACTACCTTGCCCACATTATTCACTTCCAAAGAGAATTGACCAAGGAGATCAGCAACCCTTTTTCATGAAATTTGCTAGCAGATATCCAGAAGGCCATGGAATCCCAACTATCTACCTTATCTTCCATCTCTAATGTTTCCATGTGCCTGCTTTCAAATGCAGCTGATGGAACAGCCAGGGCTATAGGTATGGCATAGCTATATCCCACCATGCCTGGATGCGGTTCTGTTATTTTGTAGAAGGCTTTAAGATGTTCTTCATTAATGCTTCCTTTGATGGTACCACCTTGTTTGGTCTGAAGTTTAAAGAAACACTCACCATAAGCAAACAGGTCAGTAAAACCCTTTCTGCTGTTGGAATCTGCTTCTGTACTCCTCAGAGAACCTTCTCCTGGAATCAGTAAGAAGGGAAGAAGATGCGGTTCCAGAAATTTCAAGGTTTTAACTCCCCCCAATAGTAGAGGAGGGATAACTTGACTGTACATTGTCCTAGGGACAAAGGCAGTTCACAAAACCAAGGATTTCACACCCCCTATCCAAGAAATCCTTTAAACTATCCTGAAGGGTTGCCAGACTACTGCACTCTGGAAGCATTCAGGGGTGCTTATTCCTACATCCTCAAACCTGACAGGCTATCACTTCATATTATTGGATTTTGAGGATAATAATCAAATGATACACAGTCCCATATCTATCCATGCCTCAAGCAAAAGCCAGGATTCCCTTAGTGTCAAATGACAGTTGAAATCTGCAACAGCAGAAGTAGAAAAGCTTTTAGAAAGAAGAGCCATCCAGCAGGTCCTACCAGATTAGATTGGATCCAATGTTTGCTCCAGGTTCTTTTTACTTCTAAAGGAGTCAGGTCGCCTAAGGCCTAAATTGGACCTTAATCATTTAAACCAATACATGAAGCAACAAAATTCGGATGGTCACAGTTCAGTCCATTTTACCTCTTTTCAGGAAGAACAAATAGATTTACTTGCTAGAGCTCCTGTTATCATGTAAAGATACACAGGCATTCCAGGAGGTTTCTACATTTCAGGCTGGTATCTAATCATTTTCAGTTCAGATCTCTGCCCTTCGGACTTACCACAGCCCCCCAGGTGTTTACCCATGCATGGCTGCAGTGTCAGCCTACCTCAAAATTTAAGGGCTCCAGGTGTTTCCATACTTAGACAACTAGCTCCTGACTAGGGATCTATTGACTCTCCTAAGGGACCGCTCACTCCAGTTACTTCACAAATTGAGGATTACTAACAGTCTACAAAAGAACAATTTGGTACCAACTCAATCCATAAACTTTATCAGATGATACCTGAACTCCACAACATAGGTAGCCACCCTGCCAGAACACAAAATTCTCTCCATCCAGGAGACAGCAAACCAAGTCTTATACGGCCCTTACCACCAGCACGGAGGATTCTAAAACTTCTAGGGCTTATGGTGTCAGCCATGATCTTGATTCCTATGTCCAGATTTTATATAAGGGTTCTCCAATGGACACTCTTAATTTAGTGGTCACAGCTTTATCACCCCTCAACACCACAATCAGGCTGAAGTCAGTGTGCACAACTCACATCAAATGGTGGATCACATCCACAGACTTGTTAGCAGGTTGCCCCTTCTCTCCACCTCCTCCTACAGCAGTAGTTACTACAGACACTTCCCTTTTAGGGTGGGGGCATTATGAAAGGAAAATGGTCCAAGGTGTTTGGAAACTGTTAGACACCAACCTTCACATCAACGTCCTGGAAATGAGAGCAGTCCTTTTGGCACTGCAGGCATTTCAAGACTCTGTTCCAGCAGGTGGGATTTCAGTTCAGACAGACAATGTCAGTGATTTGGCACATCAACAAGTAGAGGGAACCAGGTCTTACCCATTTTGTTAAGAGGCCATGAGGGTTTGGCAATGGGCTATGTCTTCCCATCACTTTCCACTGACAATGATGGACTTTCAATGTTCTAGCAAACAGATTGAATGGGAGCATTCGTTTGCCTCATAAGTGGCCCTTCAATCAAACAGTGGTGAATGGAATCTTTCATCATTGGAGCCAGCCTGGATGGCGCAGTGGTACAGCAGTAGGATTTTCACCTCACAGCAACAGGTTCTCTGGTTTGATTCTCGGCTGGAGTGCCTTCTGTGCGGAGTCTGCATGTCCTCCCTTCGTTTGTGTGGGTTTTCTCCGGGTACTCCGGTTTCCTCCCACATTACAAAGATATGTCTAAATCGGCTTTGTTCCAAGTCGGACTTTCCCAGTAAACAAATGTTAAATAAATAAATAAATAAATACATACATAAATAACAAATAAAACTTTGCTGAGACCTGTTTGCTTCCTACCTGAACAACAAGTGCAGCAGTTATTTTGCCCTAATCCTTCCACAGGTTCATTCACCAAGGGATACTCCAATCTATAGCTGGCCTCAGGTTCTCCTTCATGCCTTCCCTCCTTTGATTATGAAGTTCACTCAGAAAGCCAGAAGGTGTAAGGCCAAAGTGATCCTCATTGCCCCTTATTGGCCTTGACAAATGTGGTTCCTTGTATGTCTGGTCTCATCTTCTTCGTCCACTCTGGATGATGGCTTACACACCAGACTTTATCTCCAATCCTTCTGAGCATCCTTTCCTGGACCTAGAGATCCTGAAATTAACTGCTTGGTTGCTTCAATTCTTGCAATGGCCAGGGATGCCAGATTTTTGGAAAATGTAGTTCATATCCTTACTACCTCTCAAAAATCTAGAGCAAGGAGAGTATACCAAAGCAAATTAAAAAGATTTTCCTTTTAGCCTGAGGGAAAAGATTTGGATCCCTTATCTGTGACTATTCCCCTCATTTCTGGAATTCTTTTCTGAAATATTTCAAAAAGGTTCTAGCTTTTCTGTGATCAAAGCTTAACTTGCAGCCATTTCTAATTTTCTCATATACCATAACAGGACTCCTATAGCATTGTTAAAGGTATCTAAATCCTTTCTTAAAGGATCATTAATTTTTCAGCCTCTAATATGAGAATCCGTTCCTTCTTGGGGTAATACAGTGATGCTCCAAGCCCTCATATAACCTCCCTTTGAACAAGAAGCTTCTGTGGATTTAAAGTTCTTGACATGGAAATGGCCTTTCTGGCAGGAGTGCCTTCTACTAAGAGAATTTCAGAACTACGGGTTCTCTCATGTAAACCACTATATTTGTTTTTTCATAAAGATAGGGTCTTCCTGAAACCAAACCCTTCTTTTATTCCCAATGTGGCATCCAAATCCAACATAAATCAATCCATCAATTTGCCTGTTTTCTTTCCAAAAATTTCCAACAAAAGAGAGCACGTGTCTCACTTACTTCATGTTCATAGATAGCTTAGGTTTTACTTGCGTAGAACTAAAGACTTCAGTAAATTAGAGCAGTTATGCATTGCCTTATCCAAATCAAAACTGGAATGGGGTGTCTCAAAAGTCACTCTCTCAAGATAGTTATCAAGCTGTATATCATTTGATTTGATGTTGTCAATCTTCATTTTATCCTTGGCAGATGAGTTCGGTTCCGATATTAGAACCAACTCGGCCATTACTGCAACTGGTGCCAGCCAAAAACTCTTGAGCTTTACCTCTACCCACAGTCCTCTCACAATTACCGCAGCTTTCATTTGCCACTTTTCCGAAACAGTTGCGTTTTGCCAGTGCTCTCGAGTTTCAGTGGGTTTAGGTAAACTTTCTTTTCATTTCTTAGATATTTCTCTCTATTTCTTTCTCTGTACTTGATCCTCTATCCTATACTTTAATATTTTCTCTCTCTTTCCAATTTTTTTCTCTTACATGTAGTATAATCTTAAATATCATTGCTGATATTCTTTCCCCGTACGTTAGTGTAGTTTCTATACCTATCATTGTTAGTTTTTCCCCCTTCACTTTCTTTTTCTTGCAAAAAAAAAAAAAAACTTCTTTCCTCTCTCCCTCTTTCTCAAGCTTTCTGTGTGAGTGTGCTTGTGAATGACTGTTTTTCTGCTGTACCTTTTTTGACATGGCTGAGAAGAGTAAGGCTCCTTCAAGCTTTAAAAAATGCCAGAAGTGCGGCCACAAAATTCCAGCGTCTGATTTTCATTCCTTTTTCATCTATTGCATAAGTCCTGTTCATTTGCAAGAGGACTGCAGCGTGTGTCATGGGTTCAGTCATCGAGCCCTCAGTGAAAGATGAAATAAGCTTGTTTTGAAAGACTTGATTCCTTCACCTTTAGTGAAGCCTTATCTACTGCAGCCAAAGCCAAAACTGACATTTCCTCCCCTTCGTCCTCATCTTCAGTGGACAAAGGAAAAAAGAGGAATCTCTCAGTTCCAGCTTCTCTGTCAGTTCTGAGACCTAAGAAATTGAAACTCTCAATTCCGAAATTACCTTTGGAACCAGAAGCCTCTGGCTCTAAGCCACAGGAGTTGACAACTGCTCCAACACCTATCACTGTCACAAGCCCTTCAGTGTCGAAGGTCCTGGTGCAAGACAAAATTTCTGCTTCACTTACCATGACAAACATTTCTGCTTTAAAAGACATTTTTTCCAAGAACTTCCAGTTCACCATCTATAGACCCTTGCTTCCAGACATTCTTCTGCAGAGGCCAAAGTCTCCTTCAACCTCATCTATCCACACCACCA
The DNA here is from genome assembly GCF_019279795.1 of Protopterus annectens. Taxonomy (NCBI): domain Eukaryota; kingdom Metazoa; phylum Chordata; order Ceratodontiformes; family Protopteridae; genus Protopterus; species Protopterus annectens. Next base: position 913,144,862 of record NC_056743.1, on the reverse strand, counting down.
AAAGTCTTTCTGAACTCAACTTGGAGAGAAAATTCTGTGGGCTGGAGGACTTGCTGCCTACCTTTCAGTTCTGACCCCTTCGGGTCTTGGAACTAAGCCTTCTTTCACTCAGTTGACTAATCCTCCTCTAACCTCCTCCAAGGTCTTAGAGTCATCTGTTCTGAATCTCCTGGCACCGACTATACTGGTTCCTGAGATTTTCACATCTTCAAAACCAGTAATTCCCTTGAGCTCTTTGGTGGCTTCGGAACTGGAGATCTTTCTGAGCCATAGTTACCCTGTCAGTTCATGGGGGGCAAAACATGACTCCAGGTTTTTCAGAGCCATCCCTGCTCCGCTGGGCTTTGGCTCGAGTTAGCTCTGACCTAGCTCCTGCCTCGAGGGTCAGTTCTTCAGAGTGGGGAGTGACCCCAGTCCTGAGGCAGTCTATCTTGGTTCTGGGCTCCCTTCCCTCTTTGGGGAGGCTGGCCTTCGAGGCAGTGGAGAAGGCCCTCTCACTTACAGTGACTCAGTTGGTACCTCCCCCCTTGGAACAGGTACCCCACTCTGGTCTGTTATTCCACCTGCCTCTCCACTGGGATAGCAGGTGCTGAAGTCAGGCTTCTCAGACTCAGGCTCTGTCATCTTCTGAGAAACCTGACTTCAGCAGGTGCTGAAGTCAGGTTTCTCAGACTCAGATTTTGTCATCTTCTGACACCTCCTGAGATTATCCCCCTGAGGAGGTCCCTCAGAAAAGAAGTGCAAGAGGAAGCACTTAGACTCCCTCAGGAGTCAGTTACCAAGGACACAGATTTGGTGAAGGGGAAGGGTCCCCACGGTCATCACCCAAAGATACAATTTTAAAACAAAGGGGTGGCTGGAAGTCACAAAACACTTCCTTGGAGGAATCTGTTTACCTGCAGGCTTTCAGCACCCACCCATCTACCTCTTGGGTGACCCCACCCACTGATGAACTCATTCAGTTGATTTCACAGTAGGCATGGAAGACTCTGGACACCTTCAAACCCTTCCCCAAGAGACCTGACAAAATATTATCTGTCCCTGAAGGTAAACAGTTGTGGGCCAAGGGGTTATCTGTGGATGCCATAGTCATAGCAGCCACCACAAAAATGGGACTCGTTGAGGAGAGTTCATCTGTCCATCCGCCCAACAGGGAGTCTCGGGCTATGGACAGATTTGGGAAGTGGGTCTATGCTTCATCAACCTTCACTTTAAGGTCTTTGAACTTCTTGGCACACTTTACAAGACTTCAACAGGATCTGATTAAGGAATTGTCAGACACCCTGGAGAGAGTTGTAGCTAAGGGAGTTCAAGAGAAAGTGGCTTCCCAGCTAGCCACCTGGAGTCTGTGTCTAATTTGTCCATGAGGCTAATTTCACATACAACCAAAGAGACTTCCAAAGCAGTGGGTAGAGGCATAGCCATAAGGAGGCACGCCTGGATGTACCTGTGTGACATTGCAGAATCAGTCATGTCTTCTTTCATCAATGCTTCCTTTGATGGAACATCCTTGTTTGGCCCAAAAGTAAAAGAGACTTTATCCAGGTGTGAGAAGACCCTTTCTGCTGTGGGTGTACATTTCTCCACCACCTCGAAAGGTCCTTTTCTAGGAACCAGAGGAGTGGTGGAAAAATGTAGTTAAAAAAATCCCAAGGGCCTTCCCAAGACACACATGGAGGGAGTTCACCCAGGGACAGAGGAGGGAACCAAAATGGAAGACACTGCCCTCACAGCAGAAGTGGTCCACAAAACCAGGGCTTCAGGGATTCCTTTCCAGGGAAGGAATCCCTGAAGCCCTGGTTTCAGGGCTTCAGGGATTCCTTTCCAGGGAAGCCCTTTTAGTGCTTCTAAAGGGAGGCCTGATTGTCTTCCTCTGGATGCAGTCAGGGGACACTTGTCTTTGCACCTAAACACCTGGCTATACATAACAGATTCCTGGGTGCAACGGATCATATCCAGAGGCTATAGCATTCCCTTCTGTACACAAGAAAATCCCTGATGTTCCACTCAATCAGAGGGATTTAGCAGTGCAAGAAATTTAAAAACTGCTGGACAATAAATTATCCAAGAAGTCCTGTTGGACCAGAAAGGTTCTGGAACCTATTCAAGATTCTTTTTAGTGCCAAAAAAGACAGATGATTAAAGACCAATTTTGGATCTCAGCGTGCTGAACAAATCAGTTTGGCAAACAAAATTTCAGATGGTCATGGTACTGTCAATTCTTCAATTTCTGAAGAAAGATGACTGGATGTGCTCAGTGGGTCTATAAGTTCAAAGTTTGAAAACTTCGAATCTCATATGATCGACATCATATGAGCGCAGTTTTCAAACACTGAGTATTTCAACGGAGATCGCCGTAGGGAATATTTCCTGTCACTTCAATGTAGTGCGATCTCGGAGTTGGTATATTTAAGTAGTGGGGGGTGCAGGAGGGGCTTTCCCCCCTGCATAAAGCATTCAGGTAGGTTTCTTTATTTTTAGTTTGTTTATATTTTATGTTCGATGTTTGAAAACTTTTCTCATATGGAGTCGATCATATGAGATTTGAAGTTTTCAGACATCGAACATATAATATAGACCCATGCTCAATAGATCTTTAGGATGTGGATTACCACATAAAAATGGACAAATGCTCCAAGATGTTTCTCCACTTCCGCCTTGGAGCCAGTTATTACCAGTTCAGAGTACTGCCCTTTGGTTTCACCACAGCCCCCAGGGTGTTCACCAAATGCATGGCAGTAGTACCAGCTCACTTGAGACTGTAAGGATTCTGGGTGTATCCATACTTGGACGACTGGCTCATAACCGTGCTGACCAGGCATCAGTTGATAGCAGCCAGAGATTACACTCCCAATATCTGTGCCCATCTGGGATTATGGTAAATCTCAAGAAATCCCAATTGATGCCAACACAAAATTTAGAATTCATAGAGGCTGTACTAAATACGGAAACAACTATAGCATTCCTTCCTCCACAGAGGCTTCAAAGAATTATGGTATAAGTTCAAAAGAGGGTACCTGGTTGACTAGTTTGCAAACTCTAGGGTTGATGGCAGCATCAATAACTCTAGTACCTTTAGCCAGGTTTCATATGAGAATTCTGCAATGGCTACTAGCTATTCAGTGGTCTATCCTTCATCAGCCCTTGTCAGACCAGATTCTGATCACCAATTATTGCAAGCATGATCTAATTTGGTGGATGGATTCCGAGCAAATTCTCCACGGTTGTCCTTTTGTTCTTCCAGAGCACACAGCCTTAGCGACATGGATGCCTCCCATACGGGGGGGCATTTCCTGGGAAAGACTATCCAAGGCACTTTGTCCCCATTAGAGGCCAACTTGCGCATCAATGTCTTGGAGTTGAGTGGTGCTTCAAGCATTGCAGGCCTTTCAGATAGTTCTCTTCCTCAGGGGACAATTGCAATTCAAGCAGACAATGTCAGTAGTTTGATACATCAACAAGCAGGGAGGAATCAAGTCTTACTCCTTTATCGAGAAGCCCTCAGAGTTTGGCATTGGGTGACTTCTTACAACCACTTTATAATAGCAATGCACATTTGGGGGAGTTCCACTGTGATTGCAGACAAGCTGAGCAGATATCTCCTTCAGCTTCACAAGTAGTCTCTCTATTCAGAAGTGGCAAAAATGATCTTTCATCAATAGGGTCGCCCTTGCTGCGATCTGTCTGCCTCCCCCACAAACGACAAGTCAAATAATTACTTTTCCCCTTTGGGGAAGTCACACAGAGACACTCTCCTTCAGGATTGGCCTCCCGGTCTCCTGTATGCCTTTTCCCCAATACCTCTAATTCTGAAATTCTTACAGAAAGTGCTCAGGTTGAAAAGCACAGTAGTCCTCATTGTACCTGTTTGGCCTTGACAGATTTGGTTCCCCTTCCTTTGGCCTTATCTGATTTGACAACCCTGGATTCTGGACCCAGTTCCAAAACTTATATCCCATCCAAACGGACTTGTTCACCCAGACATTTTGAACATCAAGCTGACAGCATGGTTCCTTTAATGCCATTAGTTGCCAGGTGACTTAACATTTCCTCTCCAGTACGCCACATCCTCTTGTTGGCTCATAAACCTTCCACTCATAAATTGTACTCTAGCAAATGGAAAAGATTTACCATTTGGGCCCATGAAAAACATATTAACCCCTTTTCTGCTTCTATAGAGCATATATTAGTTTTTTTAGCCTCTTGTTTCCATGCTGGAGCTTCCCCTTCTACCATCAGATTACAATTAGCTGCGATTTCTAATTTCCACGATGGTTTGGAAGAACATTCTTTAGCCTCTTGTGGACTTTAAGAGGCATGCTTTTGTTGAAACCCCCTTTGAAATATCCAATGCCTTCTTGGGATCTAAACATAGTGTTACAGGCCATATTACATTCTCCCTTTGAGCCCTCTGCGGAATGTAATCTGAAGTTTTTGTCTTGGAAGACACTGTTTTTGGTAGCTATAACCACTGCCAGAAGGATTTTAGAGATCCAGGCCTTGTTGTCTGAACCTCCTTATCTGACTTTCCACAAGGATAGAATTTCTTCAGGAACAAACCCGTCCTTTCTACCCAAGGTAGTCTCAGAGTTGAACATCAACAAATGATTAATTTACTGGTTTTCTTTCCAAACTTTTCCAACAAAGGTGAATATTCCTTACATTTACTTGATGTTCATATATAATTATGTTTCTATCTTCACAGAACAAAAGACATTCAAAAATCAAATGAAATATTTGTTTCCTTTTCCAATGCAAATTTGGGTAAGCCAGTCAGCAAAGTGACTCTGGCTAAATCTTTGAAGGACTGCATTTCATTTATCTATGATAAGAACAAATTAACCTTGTCTAGGCCAGTGAAAGCACATTCTACAAGATCTGTGGCCACCTCGGCAGTTTTCCTGTCTAGAGCTTTGATGGATGATATATGTGCAGCAGCTACTTGGGCTTCTCCCCATACCTTTATTACACATTACAAATTGGATTTGGTCTCTAGGGGAAGAGCATCCTTTCATTCAATGGTGCTCAGGAATATTGTTCCGTGAGTTCACCCAAAATTTTAGGTAGCTGGGGACTCTGTCCCATCTGATAAGGATAAAATGAAGACTGACAACATCAGATAAAGAAGTAATATACTTGCCATAATGTTCCATCTGTGTTGTCCATCTTCATTTATCCTTGACTCCCCTCCCTATCCCCCGACCTTCAAAGTTTTGTTTGGTGGAGCGGATTATATATTCTTGAGTTATTATGATTTTTCAAGCACAGTAGATATGTCTTCTCTTTGGGCTTCCTTTCTAATATGTTTATGTGTGTGTGTGTATATATACTGTATTTCTTTCTAAATAAGACCTAACCAAAGAGTAAGGCCTAGCATGGTTTTTCCAGGGTGTTTATGATATAAGCCCTACCCCAAAAATAAGCCCCAGTTAATATCGTCAACAACAGACAATGGACGTGTTGAATTATAAAATAATATTATTGACACCCGTTGACTGAGGTCATCGTACTCTGCTTGCCTTTTTCAGACCATTCAGACACCCAACTTCTTCTCTTTGCAGAAAGTCGTAAGACTCTTTCACTGGGAGTCCTCCACAATTCTTACTGTAACCCTAATCATCACTCACACTTGATGGTTGAGATCCTTGTCCCATAAAGCCACGCAGGTGTACTTTCATCAGTCAAAGTACAGACAATGTGCATAAAGCGTGCACTCATAATATCGAGCAGCTGTGGTAGTGTCTTCTCTTTATAACCAGTGCCATTTTGTGTTGCCATTCCGGTCATGTAAGTCTTCAATTAACCCCCCCCCCCCCAGACAAGATGAGTGTAAAAAGAAAGAGCTATTCCATCGAGTACAAGAAAGGAATTGTGGAGGACTCCTGGGGAAAGAATCTGACAGCTTTCTCTAAAGAGAAGAAGTTAGATCTCCGAATGGTCCGAAAATGGTGAGTAGCGTATGTTAACCTTAGTCAACAGGCCGACTAGGGAAATGCTAAGAAGTGTAAGTGTGGATCAGGTCGGCAACCATTATTTCCTGAGCTTGAAGACATCATCTGTGAGTGGATTGCTAACAGGAGAGCAAAGGCTTTGGTTTTGCCCAGGGCTGATATTCAAGCATTTGCCCTTGCAATAGCACCACAGTTAGAAATATCCCCAGAAGAATTCAAAGCATCACAACATTGGCTGGATGGCTTCCTTCAGCGATATGAATGGTCTCTAAGAAGATCAACAACACTGTTCAAGCTGGAATATACAGAAGTTATTAAATGTGCACTTGCGTTCAAGTCCTTTGTTGATGGCTTTCACTTTTCTAAATACCAACTCTCCAACATGATTGCTATGGATGAAACTGCAGTGTTTATGGGCCAAGGATCTCAAACAACAATTGATCAGAGGGGTGCCTCGTCAGTCTACATTCCCTCCACTGGTTACGAGAGTGCACATGTTACCTGTATTTTGGCAATTCATCTAGATTGAAAGAAAACCCCGCCTCTAATCATTAGTAAGGGCAAGAAAGATAAGATTGAACACGTTTCAGGCATTTACATTCTTGAAACTGAAAAAGCGTGGTGCACACAAGCAGTTATAAGGCAGTGGGTCGATGTAATGCTGCCACTTTTTTTGCGAGGTGGTGAAAGAGGTCTGGTAGTCTGGGATTCAGCCAGCACTCAGCACGCTAAAGAAATGAAGAAATTCCTAGCACGGAGGAGAATAGATCAAGTAATGATTTCCGCAGGACTGACTGCCTATCTCCAGACTCTTGATATTGCAATAAACAAGCCATTCAAGGACCATTTGCCCACAGAACTCAATGACTACACTGAAAATAAAATGGAGAGAAATCAGAATGGAAACTTTGTGAAGCCTAGCCTGCAAGAGGTCATGACTTGGATGAAAAATTCATGGGATAAAATCACTGACAGCTGTGTTGCCATTGCACTATGAGCAGGCTACTTGGACAAGCAGTGCTCATTTAAGGAGAGCTCTATTGCTAGGCATGATAGACTGGGGCCAATGGTGCTACAGGAAATGTTGTCGCAATAAATACAGGCTGAAATTTGGGGGTTGGACACTTATGACAATGTTCCAGAAGAAGATGACATGACTGTATTTGAATAACTGTGAAAGCAAAGGTGTAGATATTCTGAAGTTGAAATGTTTGTTGCACTGTTTATGTAGAATTCTCACATAACTGTGCATCCACACACTCCCAACTATATATACTAACTTCAGGGTCGCACTACAGTGGAGAAAAGGACATATTCCTTTTACTTGCCTTATTTAGACACTGCCAGTACCAATTGTACCAATTGTCAGTCAAATGAACTGTCAGTCAAATGAAGTGTCAGTGAAATGAAGTTTCAGTCATTTGGTCTCAGTCAAATGAGTGTCAGTCAAATGAGCTTTCGACTGCAAACTCAATCTGAGGTAATTGTGAGAGGGAGATTTTGGGTAGAAGTGAAGTTTGAGAGTTTCTGGCTGGGGTGAACTGTAGTAATGGCCTTGTTGGCTCTGATATCGGAACCGAACCCATCTGTCAAGAGTAAATGAAGATAGACAACACAGATGAAACATTGTGGTAAGTACATAACTTCTTTTTTTATGACAAGTTAAGTTATCCCTTTTAAAAAAATTGACAGCTCATTCGACAATGACTTTGACAATTTCCACAGTTTTTCAACATCAATTTCCAGTTGATGACATTTGTCCAGCTGCTACTTGGTGTACAGTGCATACTTTATGTGCCTCATTATAAACTGGATGTACAGGCCAGAGCTCATTCCTCCTTTGGCTATGCTGTTGTCAGGAACATCATTGCTTAATTCCACCCAGGAAATTATGTAGCTAGGGATTCTGTTTCATTCGTTGATTCAGACAAACATGGACAACAGTGGATACAAAAGTTATGTACTCACCTTAACGATAAATTCATGTTATACTATCTGGTTCAATATTCCTCCCACCGTCCCCCTTCCAAATTGTTACCTACAGATCCTTGAAGTAAGTAGTCTCTGCAGGAGTCTTATAAATTTCTTTCTAACCTCAGCAGATTAGTTCCCTTAGTAGTTTTAAGATAACCTTCATCTTCCATTTTTCCTTTTGGTTCATGTTTTACTTAACTGCAATATTATTAGTAGTTACATATATTCTTATATTAGGCAAACTTGATCTGAGGTAATTTCTGGATGGTAAGGGAATTATGGGTAGGGGAGGAGTCAGAGCCCTGGATCCAATGGTTTGGAGGTGCCAAGGCTGGATCCGAGTCTGATCCAAGTCCCCGTTCATTGAACCAGATGAAAATAGGACAACATGGATGTATTGTAATGATGACTTAAATATGCCATGATTAGAGGAAGGGGCTCAAGAATTATTGTCAATATGTAAGTTTTTTTTTTCAAATTTTGGAGGGAAGCTGAGATGGGACAAGAATGGATGCTGTGGAAGCTCTAATATTTGATCTGATGATGTTATTTTTTATTCTATCTTCAACTGATGGGTTCTACCCTGACGTCTCTGCACTTAGAGCCTCATAATTCTTTACTACAGGGACAGCCAGTCCGAGACTCTCAGGCTTCCAAGCAGGGTATTACAATTTCTTCCAATACCTCCCTGTAACACCCCACTGAGGAGGTCCCTAGGAAGAAGAAGTGCAAGACAAAGCACTTGGACTCCCCACAAGAGTTGGTCATGGAGGATACGGACTTTTATGAAGATAAAGGGTCCCCACAATCACTTCCAGAAGATGTCTCATCTGGAGACATCCTTGAGATGCCAAAACAGAGAGGTGTTTGGATCCCCAGCAACCCTTCATCTGAGGAGTCTGTATTCCTGGAGGCTTTCGGTGCTGGCCTGTCTACTTCCTGGGTTACTGCACCTGCTGCTGAGCTCATTGATTTGGTCTCTCAGGAGCCAGTGAAGGAGCCTAACACAGTTGAACACAAACCCAGAAGACCGGACAAGATTCTGTCACCACCTTTGGGGAAAGAGTTTTGGGCTAAGGGTTTGCCCGTTGATGCTATGGTCGTGGTGGTGGCCAACAAAAATGAACTTGCTGAACAGAGTTCCATTGTTCATCCCCCTAACAGGGACTCTAGGGCAATGGACAGATTTGGGAAGTGTGTCTGTGCTTCAGCCACCTTCACCCTAAGGTCACTGAATTATTTTGCACATTTTTGTAGGTTACAGAGGGATTTGATCAAGTAACTTTCAAACACCCTCACGGGATCTGTTTCTGCAGAGGTCCAAGCATCCATGACTTTTTAGTTAGCTACTCTGCAATCTATTTCAAATTCATCCATGAGGCTTATTTCACATGTAGCTGAAGGAACCTCAAGGGCAGCAGGTTCAGGCATTTCCAACAGGAGACATTCCTGGATGCGCATATGTGATTTTGCCTAGCCCTTCAAGTCATCGATCGTTAATGCTTCCTTTGATGGCACTTCCTTGTTTGGTCCCACAGTGAAAGAAACTTTATCCAGGTGTGAGAGGAATGGAAAACCCTGTCTGCAGTGGGTGTATGTTTTTTTGACCCCTCAGGGATAATTTTTAAGGAATCAATGAGGTGTTCAAAAAATGTGGTTCAGGAAATCCAGGGTTCTTTCCAGGGCACATGTGGAGAAACATCCCGAGGGGCTGAAGGGGGAACCTCCAATGGTCGATGCCATTCCTGCAGCTGATAAAGCCTGCAAAACCAAGGTTCTGGAGATTCTTTCTTGGACAGACCCTGCCAGCTCTCCTGAAAGGAGGCCCAGTTGCCCACCTATGGAGGCAATCGGGGGTTGATTATCCCTGTACTAGAGAGCCTGGCTAGACATAACAAAAGATACTTGGGTGCAGAGAGTTATTCCCTTTTGCCTCTAATCTCAAGAAAAATCCCTGATGTTCCACCCAGTCAGAGGGAAGAAGCAGCAATTCAAGTACAAAAGTGGCTACAAAAAAGAGTCATCCAAGAGGTCCCACCAGACCAGATAGAATCCAGAACATACTCAAGGTTCTTTTTAATGCCAAATAAAACAGGGATCTGGAGACCAATTTTTGATTTCAGTAACTTGAACAAGTCTGTTCGACATTCCAAGTTTCGGATGGTCATGGTTCAGTCCATTCTCCTTTTTCTGGGCAAGGACAACTGGTTGTGCTCGTTAGACCTTCAGGATGTGTACTGTTACATAAGGATGAACAGATAATCCAGATGGTGCTTACACTTCCATCTGGGAGTCAGTCATTACCAGTTCAGAGTTCTGCCCTTTGGTCTCACCACAGCCCCCAGGGTGTTCACCAAATGCATGGCAGTATTAGTGGCTCACTTGAGACTGCAGGGATTCTGGGTGTTTCCGTATCTAGACAACTGGTTCATTACTGCCCTATCCAGTCTTCAATTGATAAGTGCAATAAATCAAGTTCTCCAGACTTGTTCTCAGCTGGGAATAACCATAAAATACAACAAGTCTCAACTGGAACCAATTCAAAATTGGAATTCATAGGAGCAGTTTTCAACACAAAGTCAATGATAGCATCACTGCCTCCCTCAAGATTACAGACTGTAAGATCACAGGTCAGAAAAAAAATCTGCAGTACCAAGATTTCGGCCCACTTGGTCCTTTAAGCTCTAGGATCAATGTCAGCAGCGATAACCCTAGTACCTTTAGTCAGATTTTATGTGAGGATTCTCCAGTGGATGCTAGCAGCACAATGGTCAATACTTTACCAATCCATGTCAACCCAAATATGGATCACTCAGACATGCAAAAGAGATCTCAGGTGGTGGATATCAGATCAGGTTCTATAAGGCCGTCCACTCATCCTCCCCTCAGCCCAAGGCCATAGTGACCATGGACATTTCCTTTGCGGTGGGGGGGGGGCATTTTCTGGGCAAAACAATCCAAGGTACTTGGTCCCCTCAAAGAGGCCAAGTTGCATATTAAATTCCTAGAGATAAGAGCAGTGCTTTTAGCATTGCAGTCCTTCCAAGATGCTCTCCCTTAGGGGATGATTGCAATTCAAATAGACAATATGTCAGTAGTTTGGTACCTCAACAAACAAGGAGGGACCATATCATAACCCTTCTGTCAAGAAGCACTCAGAGTGTGGCAATGGGTGATCTCATCCAACTGCTTTCTCATAGCAACAGACATTCCGGGAAAGTCCAATGTGATAGTAAACTGAGCTGTTCCATTCTTCTACCTCAGGTCTATATTATAACAGCGAATGCTTAAAATAGCGAATGCTGTATAATCGACTCTTAAAAACCGAAACGGCAAAATGCAGAACACACGGAACAGAGATTTTTTTTCCCAGGGGAAAAAAAATCGCTGCTCTGGAACAAAGAAACCCAAACACAAAATAAAGTGGAGGGCTTTGCTCCCACCCCCCCCCCCCTACTTAAATATATCAACTTCGAGATCACACCACAGTGAAGGAATTGACAAAGTCCCAGAAACGGCCCAATGATTTTTTCCCTGGGGAAAAAAAAATCACTGTTCCGTGGGTTCAGGATTTCACGGTTTTGATTTAAAACTGTCGATCAAACAGCGTTCGCTATTGTAAGCATTCTCTGATATAATAGGGAACCTTCTACCTCAAGAGTGGTCTATCAACAAGAAAGTGACGGAAATGATTTTTCATCGATGGGGCCAGCCTTGCTGTGATCTTTTTTGCTTCTCCCCTAAATAACAAATGCAGCAGCTGCTTTACCCTAATCCTTCCAAAGGGGGAATCACCAAGGGATGCTCTGCTTCACAGTTGCCCCCCAGTCTACTTCATGCCTATCGACCAATTTCATTCATTCCAAAATTTCTACAGAAAGCTGTCAGGTTGAACAGCAAAGTCATCCTCATTGCACCATACTGGCCTCAACAGATTTGGTTTCTCTTCCTTTGGCATAACTTACTTCACCAACCTTGGATTCTGGATCCAACTCCAGACCTCCTGTCTCACCCGACGAGCATGATCCATCCCAACTCCTCAAAAAAGCAGGCTGATGGCCTGGTTTCTCCAATTTTATTAATAGCCAGACAACCAATGATGTCTTCCCCTGTCCAACATATTATTTTATCTTCCCACAAACCTTCAGCACAAAAACTTTATACAAGTAAATGGAAGTATTTGTTTTCTGGGCACAACAAAATCATGCTGAGCCATTTTCAGCCCTGATACATAACATACTTGAGTTTTTTGCCTTACTTATTAAAGATGGGGCTAGTTCCTCAACCATTAAAGTTCAGTTAGCAGCAATAACAAATTTTCACATTGGAATTGAAGGTTCTTCAGTAGCCTTTCACAAATTGTGCAGAGCTTTCTTGAGAGGCACTGTACTTTTGAGACTTCCGTTTAAGGACCATACTCCCCACATGGGATTTCAATCTGGTACTGCAGGCTCTAATACATTCCCCTTTGAACCAGCAGCTAAATTTGAGCTTAAGTATCTTACTTGGAAAAGTGTTCTTGTAGTAGCCATTACCTCTGCTAGGCGAATTTCAGAGTTTCAAACCTTGTCTTCAAAACCTGCATACTTGATCTTTCACAAGAACAGAATGATTCTACGAACTAATGCCCCTTTTGTTGCATTTTCTCTATTGCTATTACTTCTTTGATGGAAACTGTTCTTTCAAATCATTTTATTTTCTTTGAAGGACAGATATTCAGACAGTCTACTGGTGTTGCTATGGGAGCAGCTTGTGCCCCCAGTTTTGCTAATTACATTATGGCACAGTGGGAGACTGATTATATTTTTAACAACAGTTTTTATAGTTCATGGGTGCTTTGCAACAGATATTTGGATGACATATTCATTTTGTGGATTGATACCTTGGATAAGTTGTTATTTTGGTTTATATTAATAATACGGTTCAGTTTTTTGAAATTGTCTTATTGTTACAATGTTAATTCTATATCATATCTCAGTATTACACTTAGTAAAGACTTAGTTAATCAAACTTTTGTTTTTAATATTTATTGCAAGCCCACCTTCTCAAACTCATATTTACACTTTTCTAGTTGGCACCCTGAGTTTCAAAAGAGACCATTTGTCAAAGGACAACTTATTAGTTTGGCTAGGATGGTGTCAAGTCTGGATACCTTCTTTTCAGAATGTGATACATTCTTGGATATGTTTAGGAAATGAGGGTATCCTGAGAAATTTTGGATTAACATACAACAGGAAGTTGTGAGTAAGAGGGTGAAGGGCGTTTGTTGTCCTGTATTGGGTTCTTCAAATCAGGCTAATACCATTCATAAATAATATGTTACTACTTTTTCTTTAGACACCCCTTCTATTGTGGGTTGTGTATGTAAAAATTGGTCATTAATTTTGTGTGATGGTGAGCTGGGTGATAAGTTGGGTCCTAAACCTCTTATCACTTATAAGAAAAATACATCTTTTAAGTATTTTTGAATGGAAATATAATACCAATGGGCACTCACCATTATTATCCCACACTGATACACATAAATGTGGGTTTTGTTCACAGTGCCATTTGATTAATACCACTAGTTGTTTTAGTATTTGGAACAGAAAGTATACTATCAGTGGTTATTTTTCTTGCTATTCCATTAACATGGTCTATTTATCTCAGTGTGCTTTATGCCCAGCTTTTTATGTGGGCAAAACGTCCCAGATTTTTAGAAGACAGATTTATGAACATTGTATGGACATCAGAAATAAGAAAAGGACCAATGCTCTTTATAAGCACATTGAATTACGTTCAGATCATTATTTTAATTTTTTAGTACTGGAACATGTTAAGCGCGATGCCCAAGGTTATATTATTGATGCTCATCTTGATAAGGCTAAATTAAGATGTCAGTTAATTTTTGATGCCATGAGTAGTCCAGGTTTAAATGAGTCATGCTCTATTATTTCTCTTTTGAGGTTAAAATATTATGATGCTTTTTAAAATTTTTTTGTGGTCACAGGTTATATTCTTCATTACATTTATATATGCATTCACAATTTGTATTAATATGCAGTGCATGTTTTAGGATGCTTTAATAGTTTTTATTGATGTTAATTAATTATGTTAATTAAGCATGTGATTAGCTTCATTGTGTATTTAAACTTGTGTATTGATTTTTACTTTGTTCTGAAGAAGTTCTCAAGTGGAGAATGAACGTGCTCAATCAATAAACAGTTCAAGCCAATAAAGCTGATTTTATTTCCTGAGTTGTTCCTTATTTTGATTTTAGAATGGTTGTTCAGCAGTGACAAAGGAAGCATAGGGTAATAATGCTGGTTGTGAGAGGGGCTCCAATAATGACAGAGAGGGAGAAGAAAGACAAATGTTAGATCTGTGGTAATAAAGGATTACCAGCAGTGAAGGAGGGTTATATTGGTATATATTGATATTCCACCTAAAACTACTATTAAGGAGCTTAAAAAAATTATGGGAGAGGTAATTGGTTTCCAGCAGGGAATATTATTTATGAATGGGAAATAAACTTTAATGTGCAATAGTGAAGATGTATTAGGGAGATCTAGAAGGGGAAAATGCAACAAAAGAGGGTATATTTGAGAATATTTAGAATAGCAGATGTGAAATAACTACAAGGGATCATGACAGAATGTACATATTATTCCCCAATGTACAATAACTGGGTTTGACTAGATAGAAATTACATTTCACAGGCGCATGGGTATTTAATTGAACGCTTCAAAACTCACCCAGTAGCTATTTCAGAACATGCTCTATTAAAGACACAGGTAAAGATCCAGGGTTGTTGTTGTTGTTTGTCTTTCGGCTCTTCCCGGTAAGGGGTCGCCACAGCGGAACTCCGGTCCACTAATGATTGGCAGTAGATTTTTTACAAAACACCGAGGTGCCAGCTTGACGCCCAACCTTCAACGAAGGCACACCCATTTATGCACACATGTCTTTCGAACGCTACCCAACCGCGGGGAGGACATGCAGACTCCACACAGAAGGCACTCCCAAGCCCAGTCGAGAATCGAATGGGAGAACCTCTTGCTGTGAGGTAACAACGCTACCACCATACCACTGCAGCTGACCTTAGGTAAAGATCAAGTAAAAAATGAGACATTGTCACTTTCCTACTCACCTATTGAAAAAGTGGAACTTAAAATTTGATTAGTGGAAACAATTTGAGTAGTTAAGGAAGATACAAATTTCTTCTCTATAGAAACCTGACTTGACATCTGCCCAGCTAAACGCAAATAAATCCAAACTATTCCTACTAACCCCCAAACAGCTTGCAGTCAACAAAACTTCCTCCTCAGTTACATAACCCAATAAAACAAAAATTTAGATGAGAACTTAAAATTTGACCCACACATTCAAAATATAGTGAAAAAATTACATCTAAAACTAAATTATCTCTATAAAGCCAAACCTTTCCTCTGAAGCACTACAAGAAAACATATTGCCTCATGTCCTTTCTTGCCTACTCTACCATATTCTGCACCCATCCTTAACAATATCCTAGTAATCCTGCTAACCAAACTTAAGCAATGTTACTACAAAATAGCACGATTAGCTGCTACCCTTCCAAATTGAACCCACCACTGTCTACCCTTAAGGGAATTACAGTGGTTGGAATTCTCACAATATCTAACCTACTCACAACTTCCACAAATCCATAACATTGTGTATAAACCTAACAAATGTCCATTCATCTCAAACCTCATACAAATATATAACCCTTCCAGGCCACTATGTTCATCGGACAAATACCTATTACATGTATCCAAACCCAAAAGTTCTGCTAGCAAATGACTATTCTTCAGCCATCTCACTTCTTCTTTCAGCTTTTCCCAGTTAGGGGTCGCCACAGCGGATCACCTGTCCACTCATGATTGGCAGTGGAGTTTTACAGTGTCAAGTTGCCAGGCCAGCACCCAACCTTCCACAGAAGGCACACACATGCACGCCCTCATGCCTAGGGCCAATTTAAAGTGTCCAATACACCTACATCATGTCTTTGGGATGTGGGAGGAAACCGAAACACCCGGAAGAAACCCATGTGACCACAGGGAGGACATGCAGACTCTGCACAGAAGGCACCCCAGCCGAGGATCGAACCGGAGAACCTTTTGTTGTGAGGTGGCAATGCTAACCACTCCACCACCACGGCCGCCCTCTTCAACCATCTCACGAAATTCTGGAATTCCATCGTGCTAGCAATATGACAAGAACAATCCTTAAAATCATTTAAAACTCAAAGTCCTACGTACTCCGACACTGGCTGTGTACAGGTGATGTTCCAGGATAATCTCCAAAACCTTACTAACTCTTGCCACTCTTTTATGTAACTGACCATACTTTTTTACAATGTCTAACTATCTGATTATCATCTACCCCCCATCAACTAGTATTTCTTATCTCCTTTTTACCTGGACCTCCTTAACACTGCTTCATAGTTTGTAGCCATTTTCTTCCTATAAGTACTTCACTGTCTCCTACTTAATATCTATTTACAGTTGATGCCTATTGAAAATTAGACTAATAAGTTTGATGTTAACTAATAATCTGATGTTGTCAATCTTCATTTATCCATGACCTTTGGCTATGGTTCCAATCCTCGGAGCTGGCTCGGATGTTATACAGCTCGTGTGCAAACCAAAAACTCTCGAGCTAAGTCTCTGCCCACAGTACCTCTCTCCAGATTACCTCAGATCTCATTTGCTACTCTTGTCACAGGAAATGTTAGCTAGATTCTCTTACAGTTATGTAAAATCTTTGTAGTTTTTCATATCCTTTTCATATTTATAATTCAAACATTTTCTTACTGTACTATTACTTACAATTGTATATATTTCTATAGTTGAATCTCGTTCTACCCACTTTGCCTCACTTTTCTGTTTATCCCTCTTCCCTACATTCTGGTGTTCTCCTCTAACATTGCTGGTAGTTCGTTCCTTGTCTTTACTAGTTTTTATCCCACCTTTCTTTGTTAAACAAATGAGTGTCCTGTTTTCTTTTACCTGATGGTATTCTTAGTCTGCCATTTTTGATAGTACTTTCCTTTCTCTACCTCCTTTTTTGGTAGCTTGGGCCTACCATTGTTGATAGCCGTTCCTTTCATTTGTGTGAGTATGTGGTTCCCTTCTAGTGTGTGCTAATGCTGTCTGTTGACTTTCCTTTTTCTTAGTCAACATGGTTGATAAATCCAAGGGAACAACCGGGTTTAAGCAATGCCAAGGTTGTGGTAGAAAGATGCCGAACTCTGATGGGCACTCTTCTTGTGTGTACTGCTTGGGACTGATGCATCTTCAGCAAGACTGTACAATCTGTCAAGCCTTAAGTAACCAGCTCCTTGTGGAAAGGAAAAACAAATTAATCTTAAAAGCATTAATTAAGTCTTCATTTGAGGAGGCTCTGTTTAAGTCTGATGCATCCTCACCCCCTCCTTCTTCCTCTAAATCTGGACTGGGACAGAAGAGGAATTTTTTGGTGTTGGTGTCCCATTCTGCGCAGGCAAGCAAGAAATATAAACCTTCAGCACCTACACTACCAGCAGATCTGAAGTATGAAACTAAAAAAATGACAAAGCTGACTACTTCGACGCTGTCTGCCATAACAAATTTGGCACCACAGGTCTTGGTGCTGGCCACCTCGGTACCGACAACTATAATTTCTCCATCAGTACCAGCTCCACCTGTAACACTTGCAGAAATATTGGAACCAACACCACCCCCAGTGCCGAAACCTAATATTATCTATGTACCCAGGACAAGATATTCTCCTTCAATTGAGCTCTTTGTGGGACAGCTCACAAGTCTATTGCTAGAAAGAACAGAAGCTCCCTCAGGCTTCTTTGTCTGTTCCTCCAGGAGTCTGAAGTATATGTTGTGAGGTTGGTGGATCAGTTCCTATTGGCTAGGGGTCTCTCTGTCTCTCAGGCTCCACCCCCTTCTGGAGTTGGGGATTGCTGTCCCCCTCTGAGGGCTTAGCGGTTACGACTCCAGTTCTTCTGGTTCCGCTGCTCTAGTGCCGACAAACTTTTCCTCTTCGGTTCTGGGAGTTCCTCAATTCCATCGGAACTTACAGACTTCCGGGGGCCATAGGTCTGCTGCCAGATCTGAGGGTCTCAGATCGGCTCCAGCCTTTTATTCGGAGTTGTCCTTGACTCTCAGAGCTTCGGCTGATGTGGGCTGTTCCTCAGCTCCTGCTTCAGGGGTAGGTTTCTTGGAGTGGGGTGGGGCCACGGTTCCGAGGTTGTCCTTCTCAGTTCTGGGCTCCAATCCCTCTTCAGGGGGACGTGCCTTTTAGGTTATGCAGAGGGCATTGGCCTCTGCAGGTTCTCAGCTGGCCCCTGCAACATCGGAGTATAATCCCGAGACTCCCTCTCACCCAGAGCTGCCACCAATCTCCAGGCCCAGACAGCGAGCACCTAAGCTGCAGGATTCCCCTGCTCAAGGTCCCTCTTCTTCTGAGTCCTCCCCAGATATTCCCACTGGGGAGATGCCTCAGAAGAAGATGTGTAAGAGGAAACACCTAGATTCCCCTAAAGAATTTGCCACAGAAGACACGGACTTCAATGATGGGGAGGGTTCCTCCTTGGTCACCCCTGAAGATGTCTCTTTTCGAGACATTCTAGAAATTCTGAAACAGAGAGGTAACTGGAAACACAAAGACCCTAACTCTGAGGAGCTGGTGAACCTGCAAGCTTTTGGTGCTCACCCATCTACTTCTTAGGTGACCCCGCCTGCTGACAACCTTATCAAATTGATTACGCAGCAGGCTTGGAAGGCCCCTGACTCCATAGAGCCAACCCCCAGGAGAGTGGACAAAATTCTTTCAGCACCAGAAGACCACCAGCATTGTGCTAAGGAGTTAACAGTAGATGTCATGGTGGTTGTGGCAGCCACCAAGAAGGAACTTGCAGAAGAGAGTTGTTCATCCCCCTAATCAAGAGTCCAGGGAGATAGATTCAGAAAGCAAGTATATGCCTCATCGACCTTCGCTTTAGGGTCCTTGAATTTTATGGCACACTATACTAGACTCCAGAGGGATCTGATCAAGGAGTTATAAGATACTCTTGCAAGAGCTGTGTCTAAGGAGATCCAAGATAAAGTGGCATCCCATCTGGCTACCCTGGAGTCTATTTCCAACTCATCCATGAGGCTCATCACGCACGCAGCCGAAGGGATGACTAGGGCAGCAGGTTTTGGCATTGCCATAGGGTGACATGCCTGAATGCACTTATGTTAGTTTGTGGGGCCATTTACGTCTTCTTTCATCAATGCTCCTTTTGACAGATCTTCCTTGTTTGGCCCCAAAGTCAGAGAAACATTAGCCTGGTGCAAAACAGGTGAAACGACCCTATCTGTAGTGGGCATACATTTCTCTGCTCCCCAGTGATCCTACTCTAGAAGCCAGAGGAATAGTAAGATGTGGTTCAAAAAATCCCAAGGGCCTTTTCAGGACACACATGGCAGTGGCTCCATGCGGGGCAGAGGGGGGAGCTCCAGTGGAAGACGCTGACCTCGCAGCAGAGATGGCCCACAAAATCAGGGTTCCAGAGATTCTTTCTCTGGGAAACCCTATCAGCACTCCTGAAAAGGGGCATGATTGCTTATCTCTGGAAGCAGTTGGGGGCAAATTCTCTTTGCACTCAAGAGCCTGGTGGCAGATAATATCAGATATTTGGGTGCAAAGGATCATTGCCAGAGATTACCACATGCCTTTCACTCTCATTCCAACATCAAGAAAAAGACTCCCCAATGTTCCACTTAGTCAGAGGGATCAAGCAGCTCTGGAAATTCAAAAGCTGCTAGAAAAAAGAGTCATCCAAGAAGTCCCACCAGACCAGATAGGATCTGGATTTTAATCAAGGTTCTTTTTGGTGCCAAAAAAGACAGGGACTTAAGACCAATTTTAGATCTCAGCCTTCTGAGCAAGTTTGTTCAGCAAGCAAAATTCCTGATGGTCATGGTACAGTCTATCCTACCCTTCTTAGAGGAAGATGATTAGATGTACTCTATAGATCTTCAAGATGTGTATTACCACATAAAAATGGACAAGCGTTCCAGAAAGTTCCTCCAGTTTCGGCTTTGAGACAGTCATTTTCAGTTCAGAATGCTGCCCTTTGGCCTCGCCACAGCCCCTAGCGTGTTCACCAACTGTTTGGCAGCAGTGACAGCTGACTTGAGACTGCACAGATTCTGGATGTTTCCCTATCTAGTCGACTGACTCATCACCATTCCCACTAGGCATCTACTGCTTCAAGCAGCAGATTTCATTCTTTGCCTGTTTTCTCATCTGGGCATTACAGTGAATCAATCAAAATCTCAGCTAAGTCCAACTCAAGATCTGGAATTCATAGGAGACCATCTAAATACCACCACTTGTACAGCTTCCCTTCCTCTACACAGGCTGCAGAAGATAAGATCTCAAGTGCAAGCCATTCTGTCCAACAACAATGTTCCTGCCCTTTTATTTCTTCAAGCTTTAGGATCAATGGCAGCAGCCATCACTTTAGTTCAATTAGCAAGATTTCACATGAGACAACTTCAATGGCTTTTGACATCCCAATGGTCCATCCTAACACATCCAGGGATGCATCCCAATTTAATCACCAGTCACTGCAAGAAAGATTTATCCTGGTGGATGCAATCTGAAGAAATTGTCTTAGGCTGTCCATTTGCTCCACCTCAGTCCAAGGCCATGGTGACCACAGATGCCTCTCAGATGGAGTTGGGGGGACATTATCTGGGAAGAACAATCCATGGCACCTGTTCCCAATGGAGGCCAATCTGCAGATCAATGTTCTGGAACTGAGGGCAATGCTGTTAGCATTGCAAGCCTTCCAAGCTGTCCACCCTCTGGGAATGATTGCAATTCAATCAGACAATATGTCAGTAGTCTGGTATATCAACAAACAGGGCAGAACCAAGTCTTACCCCCTATATCGAGAAGCTCTCAGAGAGTGGTAATGGGTGATATCTTCCAACCGCTTTCTAATAGCAGCGGATGGGGGGGTCCCTGAGAGATGCACTTCTTCATGATTGGCCCTTGGGTCTACTCTATGCCTTCCCCCCTTCCCTTTGATTCCTCTCTTCTTAAAGAAAGCCAGCAGGTTGAATCATGATCTTCATTGATCCCTTCTGGCCTTGACAGGTTTGGTTCCCTTTCCTTTGGCATTATCTAATACACCGTCCATGGATCCTGGACCCAGTTCTGGATCTTCTGTCTCATCCACAGGGACTGGTGCACCCCAATGTTCAGAACCTCAAGCTTACAGCATAGATCCTCCAATTCCATTAGTTGCCAGGCAGAAACATTTATCTTCTCCAGTCCAGAAAATTTTACTGGCTGCCCATAGAACTTCCACCAGGAAACTTTGCCACAGCAAGTGGAAAGGATTTTCTATCTGGGCACACACTAATGGTCTTAACACTT
Organism: Protopterus annectens; assembly: GCF_019279795.1. NCBI lineage: Eukaryota > Metazoa > Chordata > Ceratodontiformes > Protopteridae > Protopterus > Protopterus annectens. The sequence goes on along the minus strand of NC_056743.1, from coordinate 913,123,506 downwards.
TCTCCACACCACCAGAAAGGGTTTTGGAGTTTTTGGCTACACGTTTCGAACAAGGAGCCTCGGCTTCTGCTACTAAAGACTAACTAGCTGCTATTTCCAATTTCCACAATGGCTTTGAATACCATCTGCTAATTTCCCATAAGTTGTGTAAAGTGTGCATAAAAGGAACCTTGCGGTTGAAGCCACCGTATAAAGACCCTCTTAGCTCCTTGGGACCTGACTATGGTTCTGCAGTCTTTGGTCCTTTTCCCTCTTTGATCCGGCAGCTACCTGTTATTTAAAGTTTCTTTCATGGAAGACCATTTTTCTGATAGTCATTACCTCTGCCAGAAGAATTTCTAAAATGTAAGCACTATCTTAAAAACCTCCATATTTGATATTTCATAAGGATAGACTTTCACTAAGAACCAACCCATCTTTTCTTCCTAAGGTGGTCTCAGAAAATAATATTAATCAAACCATTGACTTACCTGTTTTCTTTACAAATTTCTCAAAAAAGGTGAATATTGTTTGCATCTGCTGGATGTTCACAGGTAATTATGATTCTATCTCAAAAGAATTAAAGAGTTTAGAAAATTGGACCAGTTATTTGTCTCCTTTTCCAGTCCATCCCTAGCGAAATCTGTTTCAAAAGTCGCTTTGGCAAGGTGTTTAAGAGACTGTATTACTTTCACATACAATAAAAAGAATCTCCAATTACCAGTGCCAGTGAGAGCGCATTCCACTAGGGCAATATCCACATCTGCTGTTTTCCATTCCAAGGCTTCCATGGATGAAATATGCACAGCACCAGCTTGGACCACCCCGCATACCTTTATCACTCATTATAAATTAGATCTGGTCTCCAGGGGAGGAGCATCTTTTGCCTCTATGGTTCTCAGGAATATCCTTCCATAAGGCCACCCAAGCTCTAAAGTAACTGGGGACTCTGTCCCAAATGTCAAGGATAAATGAAGATTGACAACATCAGATAAAGAAGTTATGTACTTACCATAACGCTCCACCTGTGTTGTCAATCTTCATTTATCCTTGACACCTGACCCTCATTCCCCCACCTGCAGACTCCTTGGAGGATTGGACGATTGTCTTGGTAACTTTATCAGGTTTGACCTTGGACATAGCCTCTTCAATTCCATATACATATTCTTCTCTCTGCCTGCATATCTGCAAACTCGATCTGAGGTAATCTGGAGAAGGGTATTGTGGATAGAGACTTAGCTCGAGTATTTTTGGCTTACGCGAGCTGTATAATGGCTGAGTCAGTTCTGAGGATCGGAACTGTACCCAAAGATCAAGGATAAATGAAAATCAACAACACAGATGGAACGTTATGGTAAGTACATAACTTCTTTTTTTACTGTATTCTTGTTTAGATTAACTGTCATATCATTCTATTATATGTATGTATGTACATTTATTATATAAATCTTGTATAACTGCCTTTTAATCATTCTGTAAAATGGAGCATTTCTCCCAGTGCCTCCATTTAAAGTGAGACCTGTGCCAATCAGACTTTCTCAGTAAAAAAGCAATAAACAGATATTTAGTCTTTGTCAAATGCTCAAAGTATCAAAACTTCAAATGCCTAATATAGCATTAAAAGTGTTCAAATCACAAAGATTTCAACACACAAAAAAATTGAATCACACAGATTAAAAATAAATACATAAATATATATATATATATATATATATATATATATATATATATATATATATATATATATAATTTTTTTTTTTTTTTTTTTTTTTTTGTGGAGGGGGGGTAAGCCCCACTGCAGCCCATTCACTCCCAAACACAGAAACAGCAGCAAAGTTAGAAAAGTTAATTTTTGAACATTGCAGCATGTCATTTAGGCACTTGAACACTTCAGAATTAGAGCACTTGAATGGAACCCCCCCCCCCCCCACACACACACACACACACACATACTGTATATACTCTATATACATCTTTTTTCATGGTTTGTTTTCTCTTTTGAAACTGTATATGTACCCATGTCACTGTGTAATATACGAAAATACTAAAGGCATTTAAAAATGTGTATTTTTTCCATGGTTAGCTTGTTAGATTCATCATTTATCCAGGCATTACGCTTATCCAAAATTGTTTTTTTTTGGCTGATCATGCATGACATCAGTGAGGAAATATTTGAATTCTTGTAGAAAAGCCCAAGGTTAACCCAGTGAATGGTAAACCGCAGAAATCTACAATTCACTCCAGTATCTAGGATGTACTCAGATATGTTGGATCTTTTAACATTCATCTGGGACACCTCAAGTGAAAGTGAAAAGAAGCTAAACTCCACCATTATTAGTCTGTCTTTGGCTTTGAATAGACTAATAGACTATAGCCAGATGGGATCCAAAGGTTCACACAGCCAAAGTCTTCATGATAAATGCCAGATCAGTCGGATAGAGAGTGCATTGCTTATTACAAATTAAGCTGTCATGACAAAGCATACCAATAGGCAAAACCACTGGGGAACAGGTCTAGTTCAAAGGTCAGAAATTAATTTGTAACACCAAAGGTACTGCATTCTGTAACCCATACTGTGTTCACATTTCACACTTTGATCTTGTTTCATAAATGTAACCCCAAAGAGACTCCCCCAGACCAAGAAGTATGAAAAAAAAGAGCTTCCCACCCACCCACTTATGGCATTTCACAACAGTCCTATATTTGACACATTAAAGATGTCACAGAATCAGCAGCTGGAAAGTCAAAAGGGTGGAGTCTCATAATATAATGGAGGAAGAGTAAATGGAGCTAGAAGCTGGAATTTATGAAGTTGCAAAAAAAAAAAAATACTAACAGAAAAACCATACCACATAGAAAGAATGTAAAGAGGCTGAAAAAAAAACTACAATTTCAGATTTAATTTGTTAGAATATAAGCATCTCCACATAGTATTTAAAAAAACATAAATTAACCCACAAAATAATAACTAGGAAAACCCATGAACTTGGTACTTAATAAAATTAGTAGGATGCTAATAAAGTACATTAAATATGCATGCATTATAGCACTGTAGCTGAAATATTATAGGATCATAGAATCATAGGAGGTTCCTAGGCTAACAGCCCCAGGGCCTTACAAGACTAGCCAAGTTCAACCAATGTTCCCAAGGGTGTCTGGTTCAAGCCGACACTAAAAACAGCACCTATTGCCCCTGTCCAAGAGGGACACAGGTGGAAGCCCCAGGATGAATTTCCAGTTACCCATCCAGTCGTCCTAATTACACTTAAATAGGGCCATCAATGGGCTTTGTTTAACATGAATAGGAAGCTTGTTCCAAAAGTGGGGCAACCTCTGTGAGACAAATCTATCGCTCCAGAAAGTTCTGTTGATATCACATACCAGTTGAAGGTCATGTAAGCAAGTGGACCCTGTGCCATTTGACTTGCGACTGTGCAGCATTTCCATTAAAGCTGGGTCAGAGATTGCGCTGTATGGAAGGCACAAGTCACCTCTGAGCAGTCTGTATGACACAGAGTGAAATGACAATGATTTCAATCTGTCTGCATAAGGCAGATCGTGAATACCCTGAATTTTCTTTGTAAGGAACCGTTGTATTCTTTCCAATTGCTGCAGGTGTTTGGAAAGGAGCATACCAAAGGAAGCGTTGTACTCTATTAATGCCCTGATGAGGGAAGAGTACATGGGGGTTATAACCTCTTTTTTCTGGTGGCAGTGTCCTTACTTATGAGATGAGCAATATAAAATGCCCTTCTTACCACTGTGGAGACATGGTGATCGAAGTTAAGGTTTCTGTCAACCTGTGTGGCCAGATCTCTCACCACTGGCTCTGTGCTTAGGGTATTGCTATTGATGTGGTAGTTTGCAGGAACATCACCCTTGCTGAATGGGATGATAATGGATTTTTTTGCATTAAGTTTAAGATGATTATTTTGACATCAGTCATTAGTCTGCATAAGACCTTCTTGCAGGATGTTGACATCACTATGGGTTTCAATGATTGCTCCCAGTTTGCAGTCATCGGCAAACTTTGTCAGCCACAGTCCTTTAGTTTTAGCCTGTACTTCAGAGAAGTAGATTCTGAACAGTAGGGGTCCCAGAACTAATTCCTGTTGAACACCACTGGTTACGGGTCTGCTGGAGGAGGTGGAATCCCCTATTTTGCCCGTATGAGTTCTATCAGTGAGCCAGTTTGCAACCCACCTGACAATATATTGGTTGATACTCAGCTGAGTGACTTTATCAATGATGCCTGAGTGGGTGATAGTCTCAAAGGCCTTGGCTAAGTCTAAGTAGGCCATATGCATACATTTGACCTTGTTTAGGGCTTGGTTGACTGTCTTGAAGAAGTCCACCAAGTTTAACAGGCGTGATCTCCCACTGACAAAGCCAAACGGGGGAGGGTCGAGAGTTTGATGGAGATTTCCTATATCTTTGTTAATAAGTTCCATAGCCTTGCAGATAAGGCTGATCAGGCTAATGGGTCTTTAGTTTCTGGGGTTCATGGATGCACCCCCTTTGTGCAAAGGAATGAGGATAGCTGTTTTCTATTCTTCTGGGATGCAGCCAGTGCTTAGGCTGTGATTGAAAAGCGTACCCAAATAACCAGTGGTGATATTAATTCCTGTTTTAACTTATGTAGAACACAGCCCAGGATGTTGTCTGGTCCCATAGAGGCTGTGTTTTTGGCCTTGTAGAGGGCATTTAAGACCTGATGCTTGGAGATACTAGGTGGGGAAAGGTGTTAGGGATGCTTGCTTTGGGATATATGTGGGGGGACAGGGGAGTGAAGTTTTCGCTGAACCTGTCAGCCAGCAGGTTTGCTATATCCACTGGTTCTATATATGTAGTACCATTAACTACAAGTTCATCGCAAATCTGGGCCTTACCTTTGAGGTTACAGATATAACTAAAGAATGCTTTATGTTTATCCTTAGTTAGGGAAGCTAATTTGCATTCATAGTTAGCTTTGGAGGACTTCACTAGGAGTCTTATTTGCTTGTTTAAGTTGAGGAGGGAGTGTTTCCAGTTTTGAGACCATTCCTTCCCACTCATAGACAGCAATTTCTTTCTCCTATTGTATAGCCTATTAATGGCAGTTGTCCACCAGGCAAGTTTGTTTTTCCTTGAAGATCTTGCTTTGGTTCTATCTTGTACGGCAGAGTCAATACAATTGTACAGGTGCTTGTATAATACATCGGTAAATAAGTCAGCAGAGGTGTCTGTTCCATCAGTGGGGGGAGGCACTATGAAGCAACTTATGCTGTCACCTAAGAGGTTGCAATTGGCCTTGGAGAAGTTTTTTATTCTAGTTGTTGCTAAGGGGAGGGGGGGTCTTGTGTTATATTTACTTCTAGAGAGACTGATTTGTGGTCAGATCTCACAAGGGATGGCGACACACTGGGGTTGCAGCAGTCCCCCATGTTGGTGAGCACCAGGTCCAGGATGTTTGAGCCCCTTGTGGGTGTGTCAACCAACTAGTCCAGGGCATTGGAGTTAACGAAGTCCAGAAACCTTGTACAAGTGAGTTAGAACATATATAATTTACCCATTTTATGGATGGGTAATTGTAGATACAATTAGGCTGAGTGGATATCCTGATTTATGGAGTGGGTTCCATTACTGGCAATGACCCGAAAAGGGGTCTTACCTACAGTCAGTTGCACCTGAAGTAATTTGAAAGGAATTGTGCTGTTTAACCGATCTAGAGGTGCATTTATCTTTAATGAATATTGATACAGCATGTCCTTTAGTTCTCATGCCTTCAGTTTGTGTTCTGAACTTGTGGTAGGAAATGTAACCTAGTATAGCTGGGATCCCCTCCACAGCCTTAAACCAGGTCTAAATGACTGCACAAATGTTAACATCTTCCAGGGTGTGGACTGCTTCCAGTGAGTGCAATTTCTAGTTTAGACTCCTAACGTTTAACAGCATAACCTTGAGGTTGTTCTTAGAGGGTATTTTTACATCGCGAATTTTGTTCTTGTGACATGCCTAAAAAAAGGCACTATAGGGATGGCAAGAGCCTTAGCCAGTAACCAAAATCCCAGGGGTGACAGATGAAGACCAGCTCTGGCAAAGCATCGAAGTCTGTCGATCATGTCATCCCAGGCTGACAGATACTGGATCCCCTTTGAAAGACACCAGAAACTAAGCCAATTGTTGAAGTCAGTCATTTGTGTTTGTATTGAGGTATCATCCTAGGCAGAGGTAAAATGCTGCTTAAGACTAGGGACATACTTGCCTGAGACACATAATTAAAGAGCTCAGTCATGTCTGTCTTCATATGTTCCAGTGAGGTATGTCTCAAGTCGTTCACACCAACATGGACTATGATGGAGTCATAACAGTGCCTGTTGTTGAGAGACTTGAGTGTGTGTGTGTGATGTGGCAGATCCTGGCACCTGACAGACAGCTGACCATGACTTTTTCCTTATCTACCCTGATGAGAGGTACATCTCTGAGTCTCACAATTGAGTCACATATGACTGAGATGTTTGTTTTTGTGTTATGCCTTAGGGGCTTGACTGGTGAAACACTGGTGTGTGATATATTATGTGTACTATGTTCTGCAGAAGATATATTATGTGAAGTGTGCTTATGTTTGTGTTTGAAAGGTCTCTTGATGTTTAGGTAAGCTTCTTGTAAGGAACTCCACATATGTAGGTTTATGTGTTGTTGGTTTGGTAGGTGCAGGAGGCGAGGTGTGCATGCTGACAACCTTTTTAGTATCAGATAAACTGTCTGGTGAGTGAGAAAGCATGGAATCTAGGTTCTTGATATAGTTGCATCTCTCACATAATGAATTTGTGTGGATTAGAAGAAGTGGGTTGTCGGTGGATATGAGGCAATTGCTACATTGCCTCAGGATGCCCATGTCGACCAAGCTGGCTGGAGAAACTGTGGGAAATTGTCAATCCATAATGTTAGGTAAGTTGGTGTGGTCTGAAAACATGGAGAGGACAGAAAGGACCAGTAAAGTAGACGCCAGGAGAGGTGGACAAAAAATGCGAAGGGCTGTTGGGTAGGATCTGTGTTGGTGCCTCAGGGGCTTTGCTGAACATATCACTTATCAGTGATAGATAATCACGGAGTCACGGGAACTCACAGATGGAGCACCAGCAGAGTGCTAAGGGAAAATTTGCAGGCAAAAGTGTTTGCGTGTATAACCACCAATGGTGCCCACCACTGCACAGCAGTGTGCGATGAGCAAACATGGTGCTTATGCAAAAAATGAGCACAAACTAATCTAAACAAATTAACCAATAAAAAAGGTCAAAACTGAGCCCTGTTCCAGCAACCTTTAATCAGATGAGTTCTAACTGCACACTCCTGCCACTAGGGTGCAGGGGAACCCTCTCCAACAAAAGATGGCCTGGTTTAGTGCTCAGGTTATGCAAACAGAACTAGATACAGCAGGTCCGAATTTAGTCTATGCTACAGCAAACAAAGTGTAACAATTTCAGGAAAAAACAGTTCAAATAAGCAATGATGTGGTAAAAACGCAGTTCAAAAGTGGAATATACAGTGAAAAAGTCTACTTAAGTTTTGCAGAGATCAGCAGATGGCTTGGATTTGCTTATGTAGCAAACTGATTTAAACAAATTAACCAATAAAAACCTCAAAACTTTTTCAGAGAGCCACTACAAAATAGTGTCCGATATATTGAAAGTTTAAAACATTTTCCAGCATGCATTATGTCCAAACTGCAGTGGAAATCAACAGACTTTCAGATGTGGCTGTGATTTTCCAAATAAAATAAAAACATTTCCTGACTGCCCCCCCCCCCCTCAAAAAAATAAATAAATAAACAGGGCCCTAAGGAGAAGGATAAATTTAAAATTAAGAGGAAAATATTACAGTCCACATTACACTGGATGGAATTTAGAAATTATTTATGCATTACAGTTGGCCTTTTTAAGTGATGAGCAGCCATCCACAGGATGAAAACTATTCAGAGACACACTGAGTGCAAGTATAGAAACATAAGAAAATCCAAAGCCTGTATAATATGCAAATGGCAGTATGATGACATGGCAATGAGCAACAATACTGAAATGAGGACAACTGCAGATGCAAATGAGGTGATTCAGAGGCATTTATTTCTTGCTAAGTGTTGCTAACTCCAGAGTTGTTGATCTCAGCTAATAAGTGAAGTTACAGGACACAGACCACAAAAACATGAATGTGGTAGCCACCACACTGGTAAATCTGTGTATGAGGATGGCATGAGAGATGGTAGTGCGAGATCACCCTCATTGGTGGCATGTCATGTATCTGTGCTTAACATATCATGCCCTCCATGACACTGAAACTGTGGACCACCATTGTGTGGGCAGAAGCATTATACAGGAGCTGGATAAGATGTGTCACCCTGATATGCAGGAATGTGGGATGCATGGAGTACCTAATCCTTTGGACACCAAGGTATGACTTGCTTTGAGAATACAAAGGGGGGGGCACAGTGAATGTATTCCGGACATCTACCTCAAGAATACTTTACCAGTTCCTTGATGCCATGCTGCAGCATGTGGGGTAGCACATGTGGTTTCACATGCCACAGAAGAGAGAGTCAATACCATGAAGGCTTTTTATTATATAGTCTGTTTCCCCTGAGATATTGGGGAACACGCACCTTACCCACCTTCCAATAAAGACCCTTAATTGGGGAGCAGAAAAAAAGATATATCAGCTGTAAGGGATTCTACTCCCATTTGCAGGCTACCCAGGCAGTGCCTATGACTCTCATATATGGCATACAATTGACTTATATTAGTGGTTTATGTGGGTTGATTTTACCCAGGGACATCTTATTGGTGATGCTGGATATGCCTTGCAGCCATGGTTAATAACACCTGTTAGAAATCTCCAGACCATGGCAGAGAATAACCGGAACAGTGCCTTGTCATAGACCTGTGTCATTGTTGAATGCATGTTTGGTCTGCTGAAGGCCCACTTCTGCTGCCTAGCTCTATCTGGGGTTCCCATTATATGACCCTGGTACATGTAGTAAACCTACAGTCTGTGCAACATTGCACAACAGCATTATGCACAAGCAGTTAGCAGGGCAGACACATTCAGGAGGAGGAAGTTCCAGACTCAGCAGTGAAGGAGGTGTCAGGTGAGGAGCCTGTCAGGATAAGGCTGCAGGGGAGAGCTATGCTAGACAGAGGCAAGCACAGTGTACTGTGGAACTGGCTAAGAAGCAGCATCTGAGTCATAATTATGGGCCAGAGAAAAACATTATACAGTAGAATAAAAAATGATGCATGCAAACCTGCACTGAGGCTGAGCTACAGCATGCATAGATTGGCTATACTGTGCATCATGCCCATAATTAACACTGACACCATGACCCTTGATCTTATTGGCCTTTGGCTACCATCATCATCAGAGTCAGACAAACCTCTAGCATCAGGCTGCTGTATATCCATAGTAGAGTTCCCAGATAACACTGTTAAAATACCAAAACAGATCTCCCAAACTAAGGAACCCCCTTTTCCAATAGCTGCAACCTAGGGAATTGAGTAATGCACCTTAATATAGTGGTATGGGTAAGTAATAGGTAGCATACAGTGTGCTGTTGGCCTGTGCACCTGAAGTTCAGATGCTCCTGCAAAATGAATTTGTCACAGCTGCAAACTCTACTAAATAAGACATTCAGCTACTGTGGCAGAAGCTTATTCATGCTAAGGCATACCCACCTAAAGTATTACCAAGAGATATTTGTCATTGTATGCTTAGCATTGTACTAATATATAGAACAGTACCACCAGTTATGGAACCATGAAGCTCATTGAGCATGCATGGGTATGTCAATGACCCTGTAGGGACATGGGGAAATGTAGTTTACTTTTTTGTCCTATGGAGGCACTAAAGAACAAAACTGCTATCACTGTTAGATGGCATGAAGGTAGTAGACATTTTTCATGCCAATGTTCATCAAAACACCATTATGTCACAACATACATTTGCACACTAAGCAATTGTAGTACTGGAAACAGTTGCACAAATGTGCTTCCACTGTCATCCCCAAGTGTGTCAGTCTGTCCCCGTCAATCTTTGTTTTGGTTTGTTTGTGGCCTCTTTCTTCCACAACTCCCATCTTTTCATCCCTTGTTTTACCCTTACATCCTTCCTCATCTTTCCTTCTCCAAAAAAAAGTGCCTGTCCCTAAAAGAAAATGTATGCACTTCCTCTCTTCTCACATTCTTCCTTCCCTTGTTTCCTTATGTATGTTTCTTTGCTTGCTGTAACCTCTTGTCCTACTTTACTATATACCATTTTCACCATTTTGAAAGATCAAATGTTAGGTATAAACACTGATGTAGAGCCCTTTAATATGGCTTGCAAACTTTTTCATAGTTAAACTTTGTAGTACATTTGCAAGCACTTAGGCCTGTACCTACTTGCTTGTCTGTCCTATTCACATCATCCCTCGCCACAGTTGGAATCTGTCTCTCATTATTTCTCTCTCTCTCTCTGTCTCTCCCTCTCCCCCACTGGGCCTGCCATTTCTTTGAGTGTTATTGTTTTAATTAATGACAGTTGTGGCCATGAAATTCCACATAGGTACTGATAATTGATTTTGAGCCACATCACACTACAATTCATATCTGTAGGAGTTTCAGCAAGATTGATATGCATATGTTTCTGAATCTTAGGGAGTATGATGTATTCAAAGGATCCTCAGATTAGCCACAAACATGGAATTCACAGTACACAAATAATATTGCCAACATTGATTATGCTTAAAATGAATGGGGTGTTAAAGAATGAGGATAAGAGCTAAAAACAAAACCAGAGATGCTTAGCAGTGATGAATCAAGAGTTGGAATAAAGTCTTCATACGGATTATAGAAAATTAATCTAGTAAATCAAAGGTCGGGTGGCTTGATGCCAGGGTAATCCTATGGGCTCGGCTTGTAAAGGCTCCAGGGCCATTAGCCTAGTACACACCTATAAACATATGAACCTATGAACATTTGAAACATTTTTCAGAGTAAATCTTTGAACCTCTCAAAAATGCAGTCAGAAATGGAGCAGACTCCCAACTAAAATGTCCATAGTTATAAATAAAGTCAAGGCTCTGAAGAGAACAAAATAGCACTGAAAAGTCTAGGAGTAATGAATCAGATGCAAGTAAATTAAGCCCAAAGAGAATATTCAGGTTTCATCCCAGCATCAGGTCCATTCACACATTGAGAGCCTTCTCACAGGCACAAAGAACCCACTTAAATTAAATATATTTCCTCTCCAAGCTTCTGCACTGTTCTAATAAGTTTTATAAAGGCTACTACCTACAAGACTTTAGCCTGTAATCAAATAGGTTTTAAAGTTCACTTTTACACTTTTCTAGATTCATCATATTCCTTTCAGGTATTTCCTGTCTGTTTATTCTGTTGCTCTGGTTTATCATTAAAATATCCCTTTGTTGTCTTCCTGTTATCAATTACTCATTCTCTTTCCACTCCACACCTTTCAACACCTCTTTTCTCATGTCTGCTCTCTTTTCCATTTATTTGCTACCCAACTATTCCTATCCCTACCACTCTCAACCTCCCACTTCTTTTACACCCCTTTCATACTTGTACATATACTGTTCTACTGTTCCCTCGCTGTCTCTCTGACCTTTTCAATACTCCTCCACTACCAAACTCCCATCAGCTTACTCAGCCAATTTCCATGTCATCAGACTTAACTGATAAAATTAAGTGCACATTACACTACATTACAAGCTGTAAGGTATAATACTATCTCTGCATTGTTTATATCTTCTGTCCTTGCTAAACCAATTTTGTAAATTTGTTTATCAACCATTGTTGAAGAAAATCCCCCAGGATGGGTACATCTTCCAGCTAACTAAGTGATTAAAACATAAATAAATGTTCTGACATTTATATTGATCATTTCAGTGATATGAACAGATGACTGGGCTGTAATTCAAAGACTCTTGTCATTTTTTTAAGTTTGGTATGTTGTTGAGTTTTAGATCTAATATAAATCATTTAGCAGACAGAAGTTCATTGGTCAGCAGCACAGGCTTGCAAGCCTGTGCAGTCAGCATTTCATGCTGAAACCTTTTATTCTGTAGTATTCATTATATTCATTTCATCCCTGGCATTAGATCTACATTTATGCTCAGCTGTGCACATTTCAGTTTAACTTGTAACTATGGTTTGCATCTAGGAAATAATGTCTTTGACAAGCTGTGTCATAGCTGGGAGCAAAGCCTTGCAAGAACTTTTGTTTTGCTCTTGGAAGAAATACTTCCATCTGGAGAGCTGTTGCACAATATGGTTTCTGCTGATTTAATTTCTCTATTTGCTTTGGGTTTCTAATGCCATGATGGGAATGGACCCCATTCCTAAGTCTGTATAAAGCTACTAATGTATCAGCAAATGTAGGAATCAAGAATGCATTACCAAATTATTGCCTTCTGTTTGCGGCCACAAATGTGGCATATTAAAATAGCTGAGTGCAGCCTCTACAAAAAAAAAAAAAAAAAGTGGCTTCTGGACATGACATCACCATCCTCAGAACCAAAGAAGCCTTGGGAGTAAAAAACTAGGTTAATGTTGCTGTTGTAAATAGTATCTGAATCTATTTGATAATGGATTGATTTCAAAATTCGATATTATTAAATGTATATTTGTTTCCCAAATCATGAACTCTTACATGTTCTCTATGGAACTATTCTGGAAAAGGAATTAAATCCATAAAATGTTGGATGACATTTCTCTTGTTTCAGTTTGCCATTTTCTGTTAAGAAATCTCATTTCTACATCTTGCAAATAAATTGAATGTACACATCATGTTTACTTATCTCATGTTAACAAATGATTACAGTCACACTCTGTAGGCTAGAAAATAAAGTTTATTTTAAAATAACAAAATAAATAATCTACTGTACAATGCCACAAATAAAAATGGCTAATGCTTAAAATGTAATCCTGAAACCTGGCAAATAGGCAATCCTCTCAGTTGACCAGATATGAGTTATGACCTTTTGCTGCATCACATACCTTCCTATAGTAAAAGACACAGCAGCTCAGTGTTTTGAAATGAAAACATGATTCCTGCCATCCTGTTCCACATTAGAGTGAATTTTGTTATGACAGCATGGATACTTATTCAGATACAATAATTACTAATCACATCTGGATAGTCAGGTAGTCCAAATAAGAATATTAAGTCCCTCTTTACTGATGATCCGAGATAAGCAGACAAAGGGAAAAATCACAATGCAACAGAGAACTTGAGCACATATGAATCTAAGTGGTGACCATGTATTAAATTTGGAGTTCTTTTATGACTGCGACTCCACTATAAGAGTCTCTTCAAAAGTAGTGATCATACCCCTGGTGTTTTGTCAGAAAATGGGAGTGCATTGGAAGTTTTCATTTAGTTTGTGTACTGGCTGACCAGATACACTGTTTGTACAAGCCATAAAGGCAGCTAGTCATACTTTTTTCATTACTTTGCGTAGATTTTCCTCACTTTTGTTTCTCCACACTAAGGTTGCCAGGATTCTACATTTTGCAGTCTGGACAGTGAGCATGCAACAGCTATTTTCACAACCTGCAGCACTGCCTTTGAAAGGACAGCTGTAAACAGCCGTAAACTTCACGCTTCTGTATGCCTGTGTCAGGTTCTCAGTTATTGTTTTCACCCTTTCAAAGGAGATGGGTATGCTGAATCTTTAATGTATCTCATCTCCATCCAATGAGAAATTCCTAGCCATGAACCTCATATTCCTGTATTTTAAGGTAGGATGTTTCAAGAGATGCTACGATTGTTGACAAAAGTGCAAAGCAGAATTAGACGGCATCTGTTTAAGTTGCTCCTTAAAAATTGTTAATTGGAAAAAGATGTAAAATGCATTTCACTTGTGAAGTGCCCAGAAAGGTACAAAAAGGTACATAGCTTTCAAGACATGATGTCAAAGCAAGCATGTGACAATTGCATGGCATTTTCACAAGCATGGAAGGGGCATTTAAAAATAAATTCTAGCATAAACAGATTTCTTTCATCTGTTTCTTAAACATTATGTCATCAATTTTGGCTGTAAAAAATCAATTTTGTTTGCTAAAAAAGCAGATGGCACTAATTGAAGCAGATATGAAATACTCAATGGATGAAATAATGCTGTGATAGTAGAGTAAAGTAAGCTCTGCTGTTGATTATTAGTTGTCAGGTGGGGGTCTGTTAAAGAAAACACAACTTTGCCTGCAAAAAGTAGGGGGTCAGGAGCAAAAACTAAGCATATAATTCAGTCTTCATTAAACTGTTTCTGAGTGGATTTGAAACTCACCAGGTTCCAAGAAACATAACATAAAATAAACATTTTTTAGATAATCACATGTTGCCGCAGCTTAGTAGGATGTTGTAGCACCATCATTTCACTTTTTTGTCATACCAGGTCAATAACAACACAAAAAGGGAACATTTCTCCTGAGTTTGTTGCCTATCTTTTATGAGGTGAAATAGACAGAGCATCTTTCAACCTAATGTAAAATTGTTTTAACAAACTTGAACCCCAGAACTCCATCTTAATTCCAGCTCAGACCATTAATATTATCTCAAACATCATGCAGGCATGAACCATTAGTAAGTGGATAATTAAAGTAGCAATGTTGTTTTGTCTGCAAAACATATATACTAAAAAAATGAGAGGAGAAAGTACCTAAAATAGTAAATTACCACGTTACAGCAAACATTATATGTTAACCTGATATTGTTTCATGCTTTCATGGTTTACCTAATCTTATTCTTTATCATAATTTCATAGAAGTGGTTTGGATATTTGCAGTGTCACTTACAGTTATCATGAGGAATAATATTAGTAAATTGTTGTTTATAGTGACATGCCATTGATCTATTCAGAGTTCAAGAAGGACTTTATTTTCAGCTATGTTGTCTAGATTTTTTTGTATACGTTATATACTTAAGTACACATTATAGGTGATGTTTTTTAAGTAACTTTATTGTGTTGTGGACTAGTCAGGGATGTTAGAGCCACAAATTGATAAATTAAAAGGCTGAAAGTATACACTGCACATACAGAAGATGTTGCCTACCCTCTCCATACCTACTCCCTTGACTCATGGGAAAAAAAAGCACCTCTGGTCAGGAAGTGAGGAGAGAGAGAGAGATGCAGAATACAGAAGTTGTATAATCCAAATGACCTCTACTGGGCACTACAGTCTTTTCTTGGGAACTGATTCTCTCAGTCTCCCTTTGCCTATGAGTAAATCACTCAGCCAGAGGTCCATGGTTACTCCTGAAAAGAAGAACCTACACCTAGCGCATTTACTTAGGTACCAAAAAGTACAATTGCAGAATAGTCGATGCAGCATGCTCAGTGATTAGGTTATGTGTTCCTACCTGTTGTAGTCAATATTAGAGGAGACAAAAATTGTTATACTGACATAACTCACTATAAAAATATGAGCTGTTTGCTTAATATGGTGTTTCAGTTCCTTAAATGCTGTGGTGGCTAATCTGTCTATCACATATGTAGGACTCCTGCCCTGCTAAGTAGACAGACCAAACAATTCCCCATTTATGTGCCGCTTAGTCATATTTTACTCTCATAGATTAAAATGTATCTGAATGTGGCATAGGTGCACGCGCACGTGCATGTGTGTATGTGTAAACGCACATGAGAGAAAATATATGTGTCCATTTCAATGTGCTATAACAAAAGTCTGTGTGTATTTTAAATTAGCAGTGGATCCAGTATTCTTCAGAAAAGTTGTGTTTGGTATCAGTATTTTCTCAGCAGTTTTATTATGACTAAATTATAATTGTCTGTATGTATGTTTTGATGAATGGTTCTCCATTAAACAGGAATATTTCTGTCTTGTGCTGGTTACTAGGTCTTAGATAGAACACAACGGATGCATATAAAGCACTGATATATTGTCACCAAGATAAAACACTGTAACACGGAGGTAACTTCTGGGCACAGAATTTTCTAGCAATGCATATCTTCTTCACATAGACTGTGATTCATAAATGTGTTCTGCAAATGGGTAAGGCTGGTAGATAGTATAAAAACACACAACAGAGCTCTTCGCAATTTGGAAAAAGTATAACAGTTCTGTAGTTTGTCAGCATACACTACGGCATACCTGGAAGAGGACAGGTGCAAAGTAGGTATGTGGATGAATTTAAGCATCAATGTCTGCAATTTACAGAACTGTAAATTGTAGCACATACTGTGTAGGGAAGACAAAGACTTATGGGTGTAACACTGTGGATGAAAAACAGCAAATGCAGCAAGGATGCCTCTGAAGCCCCAGAAATACCAGTGTTTTGCTCAGCAAAACATAGGTGAGCACAATATCTGCAGACATCAAAGTAGCAATGTCTTCAACAACAGATGGTTATTATGACAGCAGAAGAGCCCTCTCCAGACATTCCACTGCTCACAAATTAGTGTTGCAAACTGCTTTCATGTAGATGCCACAGTCAAACACAGCATTTAGCATTGTTATCTCTATCTAATGCATGATTCTCCAGTTTTGTGCTGTAATTTGTTTTGTGTTTTTGCAGAATTTGTATCTGTTGTGTAGATTTTCATTGGCTTTTCAGGATTCCTGCCATATCACAAAGAAAGGCTGTCTGTGAATTGGTGATCTACCAAAGTGTCATTAGGTGTACACACTGTATGCGAGTATGGTGTCCTGGGATATTCTGTGCTTCATTCAGCATTGGTTTGTCTATGTTATACTTGCTAAGAGCTGCTTGAGGCCCCAACTTCCCAAAACCCTGAAACTGGTTAAGTGGGTAATCATAAAATGAAATAATATTTTTATGCATTGTTCCTCATTATCATTAATTACTTAACAGGTAATAGTAGTCTTACAATTAGAAAAGTCATACATCACCAACTGTTAGGACAGAACCAGGAGCTAGGGACCGTGGTGTACTTTGAGCAGAAAGAGCTTGTTGTGAGTTAGAGAACTATAGGGAAAATATTGAACTCTTCATTTTAGATTGGGGAATCAATCTTACAAGCCATCATACTTGTAAAACCTTAGGAATAAGATGTTCAGTTAGGCATTACTAAAAAATGTCCTTAGTGAAGATGGAATAGTTGAATGTTCATTTCTCTCCAGATGAGTTTTCACATAAAATAGCATAGGGTGATGATTTAACTCTCCTAAGTCCTTGTGTATGGAGGTTGGTTGTCACTGTTATATGTGATACCCATTACTGTTTTTTGTAAATATTATGCATATTACTGGACTATTTGCAGCATGTGCAAATAACAGTAAAGGGCACTAAATGCAGAAGTGGTACTGACTTACCAAACATACAAATAATGACAAAGTGCTGTCAAGCAACTTGTGCTCCATAATACAAAAACATGAATGTGGCAGCATGTGCCATACAAGTTTGGCAAGTGTAACAGGTACTTAGCCATTTTCATGAATGTATTTGTAAAGCTCATGTGGTTTTATGACTGAAACCTTAACTCTTAAATCTGCTTCCAGCTTTGCTTTGAAAAGAGTTTTCCTTTATCTTGTCCTTAATAACGTTGGAACTGGCAAAAATACAATAAATATGAATACTTCTTTGTTTAGAAATCTTAACTACACTCCAGTGTATGTAGGCAGAATGTTTAAGTCATACTAGTGCCAGAGATAGAGCACATATATATATTTTATAGAATAAGTACTAAAGGTGTACTGTGTGCTGTCTGTAGAACCAACAATATGGTGGTTCCACAGACAGCACACAGTTCCAAGTGTAGACCTGTACCGGATAACATGCCTTTGCTCTTGAATATATTCTGAAAACCCAGCAAGAACACTGTTTTTCCCTTTTGGGGTGGTAGTTTACTTACTTGCAGAGTTTTGTGGCAGCAGGCAACATCTAAAAATTATACTCCTTGATCTACTACCTATATATAGTCTACGAGCTGACAGCTACTATGAGTCTGGGATGTGCCCAGTTTTATGTTGTGCAATACTATATGTTTTCCTACTACAGTGGACTCCAGCTTATATTTGGACAAAGTCAGTGCAAATAAATGCAGTTAAGTTAAAATAAGATTCTACCTGTATCTACTAACATTGTATTGTCACCTGGCTAAACTGCATCTTCCTATTTAATATACTACAAGACAAATAACACAGTTATTGCTTAGTTAATATTAATTTTGCACAGAGGTTGGAATCTTCTCATTCCCCTTCATTCCTTTTCTTCTTAGGGATAATGCTGCCTGTTGGTTTCCTGTT
Organism: Protopterus annectens; assembly: GCF_019279795.1. Lineage (NCBI taxonomy): Eukaryota > Metazoa > Chordata > Ceratodontiformes > Protopteridae > Protopterus > Protopterus annectens. Next base: position 913,105,276 of record NC_056743.1, on the reverse strand, counting down.
CTTCTTTGGTGCTTTTTCTGCGTTCTGCTGTTGCAGCTGGAGGGATGGAGGACACCTGACCAGCATCTAATGTTCCGTTTTCCAACTCTGTAAAATCCAGAAACACAAGCACACACAACTTAGCAGATTTCAGTGATATCAGAGTACATAATAGAACTGCCTCAAGCATTACACAGCATTCCCTTCCCTGCTTCACCGTCTAGCAAGTCTTTACTCTAATAAAGGGAATTACAAGTTGTAACCTCTCTGTATATATCTCATCCTTTAATGTGTTGTTCCTGGCTACAGCACCATCAATAATTTATATTTCACATAATCTGCTGTTTCAGTGCTTGTATCACCAAAGTAGAAATAAGACATATGTGGAAGTAGCACTGCTTTTTTTCATTGCTGTATTTGGAGAGAGGGGTAAATACATTAAAATACTATTTTATATAAACACTACCATCCCTTAGAAATCACAGTATTTTTAGATTTCTTTTAGATCACAGAACAAACCTTAGGCATGACTGAGTATTACTACTGATAATTCTTTTAGTATTTACATGAATTAGAACCTTGACTTAATTTGTACCATCATCCCTTAATATTTCATACTCTTTGATGCTGTCAGCCCTCTGTCATTCACCAGTGATCTGAGCTCTTTACCTTCCTTGCACAACCATTAATACTTTATTCTGTCATCTTTTATGCATGTTTATCATTTGTTAAAAACAGACTGCACAGGGAAATATTAGCAAAATAAATGGTCGTAAAAAATTCCCCAATGAGCTAATAATTTCCTGTTTACATCATGTTTAGTATTCCATGGTTAAAAAAGTATACATCCCCCTCCTGCTACCTACTCTTGTCTCATACCACCCCCTAACAGACGCAGACCCGCCTACAGCTCAACAGTGTGAGCACTCACAGGAAGTAATGTGGGAGTTGAGAGCCATCTGTTGTTATTTTTAGTAGCTGCTATAAAGAGGAAGTTTGTGTTGTAAAATTGTGCTTTCACTTCTTAAAGCTTTCTTTCCTTCCTTTAGTTTGAGGCTGCTGTCACTATTATCTGAAATAATAATACATTACTTTGGGAAGTTTTTTGCAACTGTATTATGCAGACATTGTGAGGAGAGTGTATATTAATTTGATTTTAATTAAATACTTTTTTTTTACTTAATACCTAGGAAGTACTTTTATTCCTGCAACACCATTTTGTGAGATTTACAGATTAACTGTCTGCTCTTACCTAACAAATTGCAGCCCTCCAATGCCAGCTATGTAGCATTACTGCTGATGACAACTCACTGTCATGACTCACCCGCTGTACTCACCCAGGGAGGCAATGTACCTCCTTCATGTTCAGAAAAAAATAATTGCAGTTCACTGTCCTGAAAACAGGTTGGTAAACAGCTCAGCTTTTTTTCCCTTTTCCAATCTGTCTAAAAGGACCTTTTCCACAAATGCCTGCGTTCTACAGTAATCCAGAGGCTGTTTATCAGCTTGGCAGATTTTTGTCATGACAGTTTTTTTCTCTTAGCAGCTGCAGTGCAATTAGTTTAAACAAAGCATCAGAAAACCACTTTGGGAATCCCTGACTGTCAAAAACTAGATTACTACATCTCATAAGAGATAAGGCAAAAAGACACAGGAAGCTTCACCCCCACATCACCAACATAACTTAAAAGAAAATCTTAACCACTAAGCCTTTTCATGAATTTTATTGTTTTTCTTGATAGAAATAGTGGTGGTGGTGGAGTATACAAATAGAAAAATTGCACTAAACCTGTGATTTGGGCTTTTGCTGTTTGAGGACAGGGACTGAGTCGCCCAATTCGTTCATGTGACACCAGCCTAGCCAGACGTAATCCCTCATCCATCAGTGTCTGCTGCAAGAGATGTCTACTCCAGCTGCTGTGTGGAGGGAGATGGATCGTGATGTCTGATGAGGTTTTAGGTGAAGAAGGAGAAAGCCTAGTGCATGGTGCAGAACCTGAAAAGAAAGAGAAGAGAGTCCTAGTTATACACTGAATGTCAGTCTCTTTTGTGTTTATTTATAGTATCATTTTTTTATTGTTTTTCTTCACTTTGATGCAGCTGATCATCAACTGAGTGTTTGGTAATGCCATTATAGAAGTACCAGCTCTTTATTTGTCAACGTATAATGTCTGACTTCTAGATGGTCATGGTTTCCCTGTCTTGAGATAAAGCAGTGTGTTGGTACTAGCAAAGTATTGTGGAAATTACCTTACACACACATATTCTCAAGTTTCATTTTCAAGGGCACATGCTGACATTCAGCCATGGCATTTCCTATGTGGGAGTTATTTGTTGAAGTAGAAGTTTGTGTTGCTCTGTCATTTTTGGCAATGGAAACCAAAGTGTCTGTACAAAATATACAATATAATTTAGGAAAACTATGTGCTTTTGCTGTTTGGCGTGTATATAATGACTTTCTTTCATTGATACATAAGAAGTCCCTAAGTATTTTATACTGACAGAGGAGTACTGTTACTAGTGTACTGTGTTGTATAAGTGACTGACGAAGAACCATACGTATCCAGTTATTCTCTCCACTGAAACCTTATTCCTGTCTGCATGCAGCATTAATTATATTTGCTGTGTAAGACTGAAGCTGCAAGTGTCAAGTGATTAAACAAACATTCTCAGCGACATTCACAATTACATGCTACACAGTAGTCACTAGATTTTATCTGCTTATGCTTTCATTTTAAATGGCAAAAAAAGTAAGATTTGATATTCAGTGGGATAGCAGGATAAAAGCTGATCCCTTTCTATCAGTTAGTTTGTAAATTTGATGTCTCTGAGAGCTAAATTGTTTTGCTTGTATAGTGTTACCATTGCTCTAATTGTGATGCTTTCTTTACAAGTATACCAGTATACTGAACAGTCATTGAATTAGTGGTGCAGCACACACACACACACACACACACACACACACACACACACACACACACACACACACACACACACACACACACACACAAACACACACACACAATAACACATAATCACACATCATTTCTGTGTAGGTTGCATAATATTAAGGGGAAATGCAGCCTCACGTAAAACTTCATTTGGCCATATGTCGGATACTGCCTAAATTTGCCATACCACACAGTCTGCTACATCTAACAGTTTGGAATTGAGAAAATGGGATTCAAGAAACTAAACTGATACCATCAAAATTATACTTGCTGACACTTTTCAGGTACTACCAAGACTTCTACCAAGATGCTATGGTTTGTCTTGGTTTTGTGGGGAAAGGTACACTTTTCTTTTGGAAAGATGATATAAGATGCTCACTTGGAAAAGCTGTTTGTAAGGCCTCAACATTCCTTCCTGTTATTTTTATAGTCAGATTTTTCTGACATACTTTAAATATACCAGGATGTCAAAATATGTAATAATCATTAATTAATTAATTAATTAATTAATTCAATTTCTAATCCATTTGAAATGGTGAGGTTGGCAATAGATCAGACTTCTCTTTCCCCAGCAGCAGTCTGATGTATTCTGGGTCTCCAATGTATCCTGAGTCTGCCCTGGGGTTTCTTCCTAATGGGCAATGACAGATAACCTCTCTTGGCAGATGTCTATGAGGCCTCATCACAGGCTGCTTAAAGTACCTTGGCTGATACCTCCCAATATGACGAAGCAGTAAGGGTACCCCAAAATCCTCCTAGATCATCAAGTTCAGCATTTAACACCTAGGTATGAGTAACTGGGCTAAGACCATTTTTGTCCGAGTCCCAGGCACAAAGGTAATACAGTGATAGCAATATGTAATAATAAATAGGTACACAGATTCATTAGTAATACAATGGAAGTATAATTAAATTACAGCTGATAGATAATGAGGCAGTTCAAAGCTTATACAAAGCCACTTAATAAAGTTGAACAAGCATTCTCTACTATTTGTCTACCCTTAAGTAATACACATTTAAAAACCACATATGATTCCTGTTTATATGTGATAACTGATAAGCAGTAACCACTTCCTGGATTAGAGACAAAAAAGCACTTTTGAATTGTTTACACCATTACATATGACAGTTCATACATAGTAACCACTTTCTACACTAGAGAGAAATGTGTTTAGAATAGTTTATGTAGTTACATATTTATACATACATCTCTATCACGGAGAGAGAAAGACAGAGAGAGAGAGAGAGAGCAACCTACCCTGTAAAGGTACATCATTTCTGCTGCTTCTATCTGTAGTCTGATCCTTTTAGTCACTACTCAGAACTAATGACCAGAGGTGAAGGAGGGGACACTAACTGACTGGTAATCTATGAGTTTTGTGCCTTGATCCATTTCATGGTTCCCTACTGCAATACTTTCAGTACTGCCGATGCTGCACCCATCTGTTGGTCAATCTCCCAGTATTTTCTACCTTCACCCACTCACAGGCAAGATGTTAAGATACTTAAACTCTTCCCACTGAAGTATCTGCCTCCCACATGCAGAGAGCAGTTCACTCTTTTTAGCAGAGAGAGAAAACAATGGATTTTATTTGGAGGTGCTGATTTTCACCCTGATAACTTTACACTCGGCAGCAGATTGTTCCGGTGCACAGTGGAAATCATAGTCATTTGAGGTAAGAGAGCAACTTCATCTGCAAATAACAAAGATAAAACCTCACATCCCCAAAGTGGGTGCCGTCTTAACTTTGGCTATGCCTTTATACCCTGTCCATGAAAATCACAAACAGGAGGGGAGGCAAGAAATACCTTTCTTATAGACCTATGACCACCTTGAGCATGTTCTTCTTGATGCCAGGAATATGGAACCAAGTTTCATTCCTCAAATACAGGGACCAAATTTGTCATGTTATAGTGGCTGTGAGATCCATACTGTTGTAGCATTTCCCATAAGATGTTTTAATGTACACAGTCATATGAATTCTCCAAGTCCAAATCACATGTAGACTTACTTGCAAACTCCCACGATTTCTCCTATACTTGTGGAAAGACAAAAAAAAAATGCATCTAATGTTCCATAACCAGGACAAAGATTCACATTGCTTCTCCTAAATCAAAGGCTTCACTGTTGGAAAAGTCTTTTTTCCCGTACCTTAGCATATCATAAGCTCTTCTATGAGGCTGAGGGGTGTGATACCTTTACAACTGGAAAACACCCTCCTGTCCCCCCTTTTTAGAATTTGGGATCACGTCCCTTGTTTAACATTTGAGAGGTAGTGTCTAATCCTTCCACACAACACTATAAAGACATGTTAATCATGGTACCCCAACAATGTCCAATGCCTTCAGCATTTCTAGTCAGATCTAAGCAACTCTGGCAGTATTTGCCCCACTAGAAATGTATAATCATTGTAGTGATCATTGAAATGGATCAAATTTCACCACCTGCTTCTGATGCTACCTTCTCAGAGGAGGGTATGATCATCAGGTCCAATAATTCCTCTACATGTTTCTTCCACCTCTCATCAATGCCCCTAGTCAAAGTCAACATTTCTCTACCCTTGCTGAGAATAGCCTGGTCAGTACCCACCTCACCCACCCAAGTCACTTGATAGTTTGCCAAAACTGATTTGGAAATCTCTGAAATTAATTCCTCATAGTGTTGCCAAACTCCTGCTATATCAAAGCATTTGCTTTGGTTACTGCTGTAGCTGCTGTTCTCCTGACTTGGTGACACCTATCAGTGAAATCTAGAGACTCCATTCTAGCACTGGAAGGAAGACCTCTTAATTGAATCTGACACTTTCCCTTACCTCTGTTGTCTAGCAGTGCATCCTAGGGTTACCCCAGTGACATGTGCTGACCACTTTTTAGCCACAGTATCTTGCCACTGTCTTAGCTGTTGAAGTTTTGAACCAGATCCCGTCAGACTGCATGTCTCTAATATCCTCAGGCATACAGAGAAGCTCCTCTGGAGGAATTATTCATGCACAGAGGCACTAGCTACATGTTTCTAGGATACCCTCACTATATATCTTGGTCTCCTATATCTGTTCAGCTGCCCCCCTCAGCTATCTGACCCAACTCTCCATAAGAGAGATGACCATTGAACAGCAAAACACCTCTCTTAATTTGAGTATCCATAACCAATCCATAACAAATGGTCCCAGTTATACTAATATGACTATAATGTCATCCATTAAATTATCTGGCCCAAGGGTCTCTGGTGCCAAGTTTACTCACAAGCATCCCAATGTTTGAACACAATATTTGTTATGGATAATCCATTAGCAGCACAGACATCCAAAAATAATCCACCTTTCAGGTTTAGATCAGGCAAACCTTTCCTCACAGTCATACCTGTCCGGGTACCTCCATTGTTCCCTGCATGAACAGTGAACTCCCCCAACAGATCTGTGAAGACTGGTAGAAAAGGGTGAAGGCTGCCAGCCTAGCCAGATAGAATTTTGCAGATAATTCTTTCACTTGTAAATATGAATGTAAACTACAGGCTTGTTGTCTTAAATGTGGTGCCGAAAAGTCTAGATGAAGAAATTATTTCTATTGTTTTAACCAAGAGTTAAATTGCTAGATTTAAACATGCAAATGTATTTTTATTGCTCTGTTCCTGACCAGCTGCAAGATAACAAAAGGGAGATGTTAAGAATGTAAATCCAGTTAATGTGTATCCTGGGAACTCCAGGAAAGTGTAAAATAAATGATGCAATGTTTATAAGAGCTGCAGTTTCAATTTAAACAGAGAGAATCAGAAGGCATTAAGCATTTTTGTCTTGATCATCCAACTAATCAGCACTCTGCCTGTTGTCTTATGTAAGTTATCTTAGACTTGTGTTTTCTTTTAGTGATAGCTAGAACTAGAAATATTAGACTAAGTGTTTTTCTGTGATGTCAGAACTGTACTACTGAATTTTTTAAGTATTTCTGTGTGATCTCTGAACTTTTGACTAGCACTGTATAGTAGAAAGTATTGTCTTGTGGTTTTAATTATTTGTTATTAAATATTTTAAAACCTTTTAACTGTGGCTGGTTTGTGTAGAGATAAGTAAGTTCATTGCATATTTATAGAGTTTAATTTCTAAGTCACTCCAAATAAGCTTGACTGTTTAGTCACATTTACCAATTGGATAATAATATTGCACGGTAATAATTGGACACCCTTTTAAGGGCCTTTGGGTAGCTGATAAATATTAGCTGGTTGGTGGCAAGTAGTACTATCGTATAGTCTGGGTAAAAGGGGCACAGCTGGAGAACCTGTGCCAGCCTTCCCCAGAAGTGTCTGTGTGGTTGTATCACCTCTTATCTCAAAGTGTGTGTGTGTCAGCTACTTAGGCAGGGACACGAAGCATTGGTTGGACAGAGAGATTGCTGGAGATTTTAGCTTGCCTAGCTAGGCTGAGATCTGGACCCTATAGCTGTGCCAGTGGGGAGTCGTATTGGGGACCTGAGGAGCAAGGGAGCGACCAGCCCTGGACTGACTGAGATCTCTGTGTGCTCTTAAGGGAAATTGCACTTTACTGTGTGTATTTGTTATCCTTTCCTCATATATGAGACACCCTGTCTGGTGTTAGTGGTGAGGATTGTGGCTCCTTGATTGCTAGGCCAGGGCACAGGCATCACATATTAAGTGTTGGGGCACTGGTGGTATATCCACATCACATATTAATCAGTTGGCAAATACTAACTGGCTTGTAGTGGTGTGGGTAGAGTGAATCCTGTAGCTTGTGTACAGTGAGCTTTGAAGGTGTTTTGTACTCTAAAACAGCCAAGTGGTGAATACTCAGAGTTCAAGTCACAATTGTTTTATTTCTTTTGTTAGCTTAGTTTGTCAGGGTGAGCAGGCAGCATGTCAGCAGAGGAGTATGGAAAGCTGACAAGGAGCCATCTGGCGGAGATGTGCCAGGCTAGGGGACTGGTGCATGGAAACCTGACTAAGGCAGACCTGATTGCAGCCTTGGTTACAGCTGCATCAGAAAACAGCAACCAGGAGGACAATCAGACTGGCAGTGGAGATGTAATTCCCTCGGAGAATGGACAGCTCAACCTTTCTTCAGTAGACTTAAAAATCCAGCTGGAGCTAAAGATACTTGAGTTGGAGGCCAGGCATGTGGAATTAGAAGCAAATGAAAGACTGCAATGTTTGCAGGCTGAGGAGAATGAGAAACTGTTATGTCTGCAAGCTGAGGAACAAGAGAGGCAGAGGCAGCATGAGAAGGAGATGCTGACTCTTCGCCAGAGTCATGGTGGTAATGGGGAAGGGAGTAAATGCACCCCAGAAGCACAAAAGTTAAGTAAATATCTTCTGCAGTTTAAAGAGGGGGATAATTTTGATAGTTTCATTCATATGTTTGAGAGGGTAGGTTTCCCAAAAGAAATACTGACTGTCAGAGGATGTCAGACTTCCTGTGGAAGGGGAGCTAGGAAGAGTTACATGGAGAGAGTTGAGGCAGGCACAGCTCTCAGACCCTACATTGCAAGGCCTGAAGCAGGTAGCTAGGGAGGCACCTGATTCTCAAGGAAAGGGGGAATCTGTATACTGGGACAAAGGGTTACTGTACAGAGAGTGAACCCCTGAGGGAGGGCTAGAAGGTAAGAGAGTACAGTAGTTGGTGGTGCCTAGAGCCTGCCGTCTGGTACTTTTAGCCATAGCCCATGATATCCCTTTGCAGGTCATATGGGCATAAAACGTACAAAGAGGGGTATTATGCAGAACTTCTACTGGCCTGGAATTTCCAGAGATGTAACGGTACTGTAGGACCTGTGAGCAGTGCCAAAAGGTAGGCAAGGCGGGAGACAAGGTGAGAGCTCCTTTGATGCCTTTGCCTGTGACTGAGGAGCCATTTCAGAGGGTAGCTGTGGAAATTGTGGGTCCTCTGAGTACCCCAAGTTCCACAGGGAAAAAGTGTATCCTAGTGGTAGTGGATTATGCTACACAATACCCTGAGGCAGTTGCTTTATCCTCCATTGAGGCAGAGAAGGTGGTACATGGTTTCTTAGAGATTATCAGCAGGGTAGGTTTCCCAAAAGAAATACTGACTGACAGAGGTGCCAATTTCATGTCAGACCTGCTGGCTTGCCTGTGGAAGTCCTGTGGGGTGAAGCACGTGAAGACCACCCCCTACCATCCCCAGACTAATGGTCTTGGTGAGAGGTTAAACTCTACAAGCAAGTCCATGCTAAGGGCATTTGCAGATCAGTTTAAGAGGGAGTGGGACAAATATTTGCCCCATCTGTTGTTTGCTTACAGAGAGGTTCCCCAGGAATCCACAAGGTTTTCACCCTTTGAGTTGATGTATGGGCATAGGGTGAGGAGACCTCTAGATTTAATTTGAGATGAGTGGGAAGGTGAGTGCGAGTCTCACAAAGAGTCTGTTGTGGAATACGTCCTAAACCTCAGGACAAGGCTCAGGGAAGTCATGGGCTTGGCCCAGGAGAACCTGGCAGAAGCCCAACAACAGACAACGTGTGGTATGACAGGAATGCTCGAGCTAGAGAGTATGCTGTAGGGCAGCAGGTAATGGTTCTCATTCCTGTCAGACACAACAAGCTGCAAGCAGCTTGGTAGGGACCTTACAAGGTGGTAAGAAAGGTAAGTGATGTTAACTACATGGTGGAACTGCTAGGCAGAAGGCAGGAGCACAAATTGTACCATGTTAACATGATGAAACCCTACCATGATAGGGTGGCCCTTGTGCTGAGCATTTGCAGTGGATTGCAGGAGCAGTCTGAGGGAGATCTGGGGACTGATCTCATCAGTGAGGTTCGGGATGACACCTTAGTGGAAGGGGTAGCATTGTCCCATCAGCTATCTCCTACCTAGGTTCAAGAAATCCAAGCATTGTTGCAGGAATTTGGGGACATGTTCACTGGGAAACCAGGGTGCATCCACCTAGTGCAGCACCAGGTCGATACAGGACCCCAAAGGCCTATTAGGCGGGCCCCTTACAGGAGCCTGAGAGAGTCAAACAGACTCTGAGGGAGGAGGTACAGGAGATGTTGGAACTAGGGGTGATTCAAGAGTCCAACAGTCCCTGGGCCTCCCCAGTGGTGCTGGTGCAAAAGAAGGATGGCAGCACCAGGTTCTGTGTAGACTACAGTAAATTAAATATTCACACTGAAACAGATGCTTACACCATGCCTAGAACAGATGAGTCCCTAGAGCAGCTGGGTGGGGCTAGGTATCTTACAACCATCGATCTTACCAAGGGTTACTGGCAGGTGACCTTGACTCCCAGTGCTAGAGAGAAGTCAGCCTTTGTGACTCCTTTTGGCTTGTATGAGTTCACAAAGATGCCCTTTGGGGTGAAGAATGCCTCAGCAATTTTCCAGAGGTTGGTAGATCATATCCTAGCAGGAGCACAGAGATTTGCCCTTGCTTACTTAGATGATATTGCCATCTACAGCCATTCCTGGCCAGAGCACCTTCAGCATGTCAGGGAGGTGCTGGGCAGACTACAGAGGGCAGGGTGACCATTAAGCTGAGCAAATGACAGGTGGGTATGGCAGAGGTCTCCTACCTAGTACATAGAGTAGGGAGTGGTAAGATAAGGGCAGCACCTGCCAAAGTGGAAGCCATTCAGGCATGGCCTGCACCTGTTACTAAAAGCAGGTGAGGGCATTTTAGGGACATCAGGGTACTTCAGAAAATTCATCCCCAGTTATAGTACCATAGCTGCTCCCCTCACAGACCTGACAAGGAAGAACAGGCCAGATAAGGTAGTGTGGACCCCAGCATGTGAGCAGGCATTCCAGAAGCTTGAAGAAGCTTTGGGAGGACCCCTGTGTTAGCCAGTCTAGATTACAGCAAATAATTTGTTGTGTTGGTGGATGCTTCAAACCATGAGATGGGGGCTGTACTTAGCCAGATTTCTTCAGAGGGGGAAGAGCACCCAATGGTTTATCTCAATCGAAGGCTCCAACCCAGTGAGGAATGGTATGCAGCTGTAGAAAAGGAATGTCTAGCCATAGTGTGGGCATTGCAGAAACTTCAGCCTTATCTGTATGGAAAGAAATTCACTGTTATGACAGATCACAATCCCTTAATATGGTTAAACAGAGCCAGCCCACAAAATGGCAAGTTGCTAAGATGGAACCTAGGGCTGCAAGCATATGATATGTCAGTGCAGCACCACAGTGGGAGTATCAATGCCAATGCAGATGGTCTCTTAAGACAGGGAATGGGGTAGGTACACTCAGACAGACCTAACCCTCTCAAGCGGTGTTTCTCAAGGGTCACTTGAAAAACTAGCTTGAGTTCTCCGGGGGGGGGGGGGTGAAGACTAGTAGAAAAGGGTGAAGGCTGCCAGCCTAGCCAGATAGAATTTTGCAGACAATTCTGTCACTTGTAAATATGAATGCAAACTACAGGCTTGTCTTAAATGTAAAGAAATACTGTTACATGTGGAACTGGAAATAAATGTGACAACAGTGCACTCTACTGACCAAAGTAAAGCAGGTGGTGACCCTTTGAAGTAGACAGTGGTGCCGAAAAGTCTAGATGAAGAAATTATTTCTGTTGTTTTAACCAAGAGTTAAACAGCTAGATTTAAACATGCAAATGTATTTTTATTGCTCTGTTCCCGATCAACTGCAAGATAACAAAAGGGAGATGTTAAGAATGTAAATGCAGTTAATGTGTAGCCTGGGAACTCCAGGAAAGTGTAAAAGAAATGATGTAATGTTTATGAGAACTGCAGTTTCAATTTAAACAGAGAGAATCAGAAGGCATTAAGCATTTTTGTCTTGATCATCCAACTCATCAGCACTCTGCCTGTTGTCTTATGCAAGTTATCTTAGACTTGTGTTTTCTTTTAGTGATAGCTAGAACTTAAATGTTTTTCTGTGATGTCAGAACTGTACTACTGAATTATTTTAAGTATTTCTGTGTGATCTTTGAACTTTTGACTAGCACTGTATAATAGAAAGTATTGTCTTGTGGTTTTAATTATTTATTATTAAATATTTTAAAACCTTTTAACTGTAGCTGGTTTGTGTATAGATAAGTAAACTCGAGAGTACATTGCATATTTATAGAGTTTACTGTCCAAGTCACTCCAAATAAGCTTGACTGTTTAGTCACATCTACCAATTGGATAATAATATTGCACAGTAATAATTGGACACCCTTTTAAGGGCCTTTGGGTAGCTGATAAATATTAACTGGGTGGTGGCAAGTGGTACTACTGTATAGTCTGGGTAAAAGGGGCACAGCTGGAGAACCTGTGCCAGCCTTCCCCAGAATTGTCTGTGTGGTTGTATAACCTCTTATCTCAAAGTGTGTGTGTGTGTGTGTGTGTGTGTGTGTGTGTGTGTGTGTGTGTGTGTGTGTGTGTGTGTCAGCTACTTAGGCAGGGACACGAAGCACTGGTTGGACAGAGAGGGTGCTGGAGATTTTAGCTTGCCCAGCTAGGCTGAGATCTGGACCCTATAGCTGTGCCAGTGGGGTGTCTTATTGGGGAACTGTGGAGTAAAGGAGCGACCAGCCCTGGACTGACTGAGATCTTTGTGTGCTCTTAAGGGAAATTGCACTTTACTGTGTGTATTTGTTATCCTTTCCTCATATTTGAGATGCCCTCTCTGTTGTTAGTGGTGAGGATTGAGGTTCCTTGATTGCTGGGCCAAGGCACGGGCATCACAATATCTACAGAATCTGTATGTGGTGCCTTGACAGACACAATATACACAGTCTCTAAGAAAGCTAAATAACATAAAATAGCTTAAGATGCATATTCACAAACAACAAACAGAATTTTCCATTCTGTAGTTTGTAGTTGTACAGAAGTGATTCTGTCATTCTCTGGTACAGATTCTAGTTGAAAATCACACATATGGGGGAGGGGGGAGTATCATCACACCTACTCAAGGCTGTTCTGAGGGTTATCTCCACAGCAAGACAAAGACCAACCACCCTGTCCAAGAAATATGATGTGTACAGGTAAGACTGACTATATTTATTTGACATTTTTCAGCTAACAACAAAACTTCCTGCTCCTTCTTCAGCAGAGACGTGACATTCCATGTTCCAAGAAACATTTTCCATTGCCAGGGTCTGGTCCTTCTTAACCTGTCCCAGCCCAGCCTGCTACCTGATTAGTATTGTTCCTGACCACCCCACACCATTTCATTTACAGGGGTGAGCTCACATGGTAACTTTATGCAGCACTCCACTAAAGCTGTGCGGGTTACCCGGCCATCAGTCACATGCCAGCACACACCATCATCCACAGTCCTGGCTCCAGGTGTATGTCCTGGTAGATCTGAGACAAAGTTTTCAGAGTCTTTTACTGAACCATGGGGGGGGTCATGGATTATTGTTAGTCTGACTTCTCCTCTTAGACCAGTTTGCCAAGGTTGCCCACACCATAAGTGTACTTTCCAGACAACACAGGTCTAAGGATCACAAAGGCAGACAGACCATCAACCAGAATAAGGTCACAACCTAGGAAGAGATTAATGAACATATTAAACAATTACTACAGATAGTTGAAGGGGGACAGATACATTAATAGAGGACCTTTATGAAAAATTCCACATATCCAGGAAGGTTAGTTTTACCCTTTTGAAATACAACCTTCCTTGGTGGTGAGAGACAAGTGGTAAAGCTGTACAAAAAACTACAGATACACAAGAAATTTAGGGAGAAAAGTATTTTAGTTGACTGGCAGACATAAATTATATAAAAGCATTAGTCATTACCCAATTATTGAAGCAGGGATTTAAATCAGATGACATGGTGAGAGTTAGAGATTGTGCAATTTATAAAGCAGGACTGTTTTTCTGGATCTTTTTTCTATTTCACAATTTATATTGAAGATCTCTTCATAGTAGCACACTTTTGTTGGTGAACTGTTATACAATTGTCTTTCCCTCTGAAAGGACAGTTGAGGGTGGGTAAAATTTTAGATGTGGTGTTTCCATCTTAGTAATGACCCCTCTGTCTTGCTTGGTTTTGATACAGGCTTACCTTGAAGTCCATGTCCATCCAGACTCTCTCCTGAGAGGCTTGCATTGTCCTCTTCCGCACAGTGTCTGTACGCTGAGATATACAAGTCAGAGTTTGACTGCCTTAATGATTCTGTATGTTGATGTGAAGAGACCCCATGTTCTGTGATCCCAACCTGAAATAAAGTGACAATGTCTTGTTAGTAATCACATCTGGACATTGATTGTAACTATATAAAATATTGTCAGCAAGAACAATAAAGAACACTCATTTGCAGGTCCTTGTATCCACAGCAAAGCTACAGCAAAGTATCCAAAAACAACAGGAAGACACAGGATAGGCTCCAAGTTATAAAACTTTAATCAGACACAAACGCTTTTACGTCTACTTCTTCAGGCACCTGAAGAAGCAGATGTAGAAGTGTTTATGCCTGATTAAAGTTTTATAACTTGGAGTCTATCCTGTGTCCTCCTGTTGTTTTTTGATATAAAATATTGTGCAAATCAGCTTCACAGCAGAAAAAAAAAAATAAAATAACAAGAACTATATTCATTTGGTAAAAACCTTTACCTGAGATGCATTTAATAGTATGAAATATGACACCATAAGGAATGGGTAGTAGAAATTATTCAACAGTTACTTGGGAAGATAGAAATATCTTCTGAAATTTTAGTTAGTAACGTGGGACAAAATGAAAGCAGAGTTTAAAAATAGGGTATAAATAAAAAAAGAGATATGGTCTGAAGTAACAGGAATTATTTAGAGGAGATGACAAAGGTTAAAGTACTGCAGAATAAGGAGAATCTCACAGAACAAGAACAGGTACAACTGGAGAGTGCTAAGGAGAAAATAAGGGAGTATCTGGATAATATGGATGAGTTTAGAAAGACTGCTGTTAAGCAACTGTTTTCTATTTTATTGTAACTACAGCACACAAAAACATTTGACACAATGACTTAGGCAACAGAAGTAGAAAGAGTTGTTACTAAACATGTGGACCCTATAACAAGAAAAATAACCAAAGATCCTGTAGAAGTATTAGAAATATTTCAGAAATTTTATGAAAATTTGTATAAGGCAGAGAAATGTGGAAATCATGAAAGATCACAAATGGAAATATTTAGAGAAGACTTAAATATGTTAAGATTAGAAGTAAAAGAGGCTCAACAATAAAAAAAAAACAGGAGGAGATGAGATAAAAACAGTGATGTACAATTAATCTAC
Organism: Protopterus annectens; assembly: GCF_019279795.1. NCBI lineage: Eukaryota > Metazoa > Chordata > Ceratodontiformes > Protopteridae > Protopterus > Protopterus annectens. The sequence goes on along the minus strand of NC_056743.1, from coordinate 913,090,162 downwards.
AATAAAGTCTCCAGAATAAATGATATTCCTCTGGAAGTTTGGAAGCAATGAGGGAAGTAAGTGATAACATCTGGAAGGTTTTGTTTAACAGTATTTTAAAAGGAAAGGAAGTATCAGCATCCCGGAAGAAAGCTGTGGTGGCTGTAATACCTAAAGATTGTAAAGACTCATCAGACCCAGTTTCATATAGGCCCATTTCAATTTTAAACCATGACTATAAAATGTTTATGTATATAATAGCTAAAAGAATGGTTAAGGTGTTGCCAAAATTGAGAGATATGGATCAATGTGGTTTTGAGCAGGGGAGGCAAACTTTTGACAACATTAATAGAACAATGATGATCCAGAGGGGAAGCAGAGTATAAGAAAATACCACTGTTGTTGTTAGTGGGTCTTGCTGCAGAAAAAACATTCGACAGAGTAAGCTGGGATTTTATGAGCTGGGAAATGGAAGCATTTGCATTCTCTGATACAATAATAAGGGTAATTAGGAGAATATATGAGGGATCAGAAGCAAAAATTAAATTGGAAAGGTTCCTTTCTGACAAGTTGTGTCTCAACAGAGGAATCAGACAGGGATGTCCTCTTTCTCCCATAATTTGTTTTATATTTAGACCCATTGGCAAAGAAAACAAGGGACTCAGAAATTCAAAGTTATAAAATTGTTATGGCAATCAAGAAAAGTTTGCTTTATTTGCAGCCGATACTATTTTGTACCTGGTAAAAACCAGAAAATTACATCTCATTGTTCTGGAACATTTTGAGACAGTTTCAAGTTTTTTTTTTAATATAAAATCAATGAAGATAAAATAAAGGCTACAGCTGTAAACTGTGTACCCACATATGAACTGATCCAGCAATACACATATTTATGGGAACACAAAAAATGAAATATGTAGAAGTATGGATTACAAAGGCTTTTATTATGGTAGCTAAGGATATGTGAGAAGAGACTAAAGAAAATATAATACAAAAACTGAAAAATTGGAAGCTCTTGATGTTAAGTTGTCTATCTCGCCTTCATTCTTGCTGGTTGGGTTCGGAGCCGATCCTCGGCTCCGACTCGGCCATCTTCAAAACCTCGAGAGCTGCTTACTGACTCGAGGCCACCCCCTATCCCATGATACCTGGTGCTAGATACCCAGATCTCGTTTGCTGCTTCTGCTCCGAGGTTGTTCTACTGGCTCAGGTCATATAAAACTTATTATTACTAGTTTTTTCTGTCATAAAAACTGTTAGTTTAGTGTAAAATTCCATTTTTAATTACAACTATTGTATTTTAGTGTTTTCTATCTGAATTCCTTCCCTTTTTCAGAAACTTGTTTTAATTAGAGAGTTCCCCCTCCCCTTTTTTCTAGCTCTTTCCTTACCTCAAAAGGTTTCTGTTTAAGTTAGAGGATAACCTTTTCTGTCTTTTCCTCTTAAAAAAAAAAAAATAGTTAATAGTTGTTGTTTATAGTATTTATTAGCTAGTTTAGTTATACTTCTGGTAGTAGTAATTGTTGTGTTTGTGGTATTTTAACCTTAACTTCTGTGTCTGGGTTTTTTTCCTTGGTTTCTATTCAGGATGTCCAAGGATCCCAAGCCGTCCGGATTCAAGAAGTGTGACTCATGCTGTCAGAAGATGTCTCTGACAGATGGGCACACTTCTTGTGTTTATTGTCTGGCAGCCGTGCACCTGCAGGATTCTTGCTTGATTTGCCATGCATTTAGTCCAAGAGTCCTGCAGGAGTGCAAAAACAAGTTGATCCTGAGGGGTTTACTTAAGCCGCAAGATTCACCGGCTAAGGCTCAGCCAGTGAAATCTTCTAAGACACCTAAACCTTCGGCTCCCAGTTCGGAGCCATCACTGGGTGAAACGGTACCATCTATCTCAGTTCCAGCTGGAACTGAGGTTTCTCTCTCCCATTCGGCCCCGACATGTTCCTCGAAGCCGTCTGGGAGTTGAAAAAGATCTAGGTCTCCTTCTCTGGAGTCGATACATTCGGCTACGAGATCACCTTTGCTCCAATCGGAGCGCAGTCACCACTCATTCCACTCTTCTTGGTCCTCGAGACTTTCAGATCATGACGTGGAAAGAGTGGTCAGTAGACTGTTAAAATCGCAGGCCCTAGCAAAAATGTTATCCAGCCCCCCTCATCAGGGGTTGGCTCCGCCCATGTCTACAGATATTCCTCCTCCGACTCCTTTGAGCTCGGAGCCGGAGTTCGTTGGGGTTCGAGTCGTGGCACCGTCGGCTCTGATACCTTGTCTTTCGGTTCTGTCATCAGCTCCGATCCCTTCCATGGTACCGTCCCTGGAGGGATCCAGGTGCCGAGACTCCCTCGTTGGCTCCGAGGGGGCGAGTAGAATTGGACCCTTGTCCGACCCCATTCTCCCCCTTGGGGCTTTGGCTCAGGTGAGCTCAGCTCCCACATCAGCCTCGGAGCTGTCCCTCTCGGTGCAGAGAGGGATTCCAATTTCTTCAGAACCGGAGCTCTCTCTGCGTCCGGGCAGGGATGCCTTCGAGGTGATGAGGAGTGTGCTGGCCCCGGAGTCAGCCCCACGATCGACCCCCATCGGCTCCTCCCCCTATGGTGCCTGCGTCAGCCTCTGCCCCTCTTCCAGACCCCAAGCGTGGGGATCCAGTGCTCCAGGACACCTCTTTGGGTGCATCATCCTCTTCCGGGGCCTCCCCTGATCATTCAGAGGAGCCACCTCGCAAGAGAAAATGTAAGAGGAAGCATGTTGACTCCCCTGAGTCTGTCACCTCAGATACCGACTTGGAGGATTCGGAAGGGTCCCCTAGATCCCCCTCTGAAGATGTCTTCTTTTGAGACATCCTTGAGATGCTTAGGCAGAGGGGGAACTGGGCTACCCTAGCCCCTTCTGAGGACGAGTCAGTATTCTTGGATGCGTTTGGCTCCCGACCCTCCACCTCCTGGGTGTCTCCGCCCTTTGACCCACTGATGTCAGTCATGGCTCAAAGGGCGTGGTCGGCTCCAGATTCCATGGAACCAACCCCTAGGAGACCTGGTAAATTCATAACAGCTCCAGAAGGGCATCCCCATCAGTGCCATGGTGGTTGCAGCGGCCACGAAAGAGGAGTTAGCCGAAACTTCTTCATCTCTTCATCCTCCTAGTAAGGAGTCTAGGATGATGGACAGATACCGGAAGCGGATGTTCGCTTCAGCGACCTTCTCCATGAGGTCCCGAAATTATTTGTGCCACTTCACCAGTCTTCAGAGGGATTTCCTTAAAGAGCTTGGAGATACCCTCCAAGATCCATCAGCTGAGGGGGCTCAGGCTAAGATGGCTTCCCAGCTGGTGACTCTAAATTCAGTGGTGAACTCCTCCATGAGGCTCATATCTTATGCCACTGATGGTGCGGGTAGAGCCGCAGGCACAGGCGTTGCCCTGAGGAGGCATGCTTGGATGCAGCTATATAACTTTGCGGAACCATTCAGAGCATCTTTCACCAATACCCCTTTGATGGATCCGCTCTTTTTGTATCACAGGTGAAGGATACCCTTACCAGGTGTTAGCAGGAAGGCAAGACTCTCTCTGCCGTGGGAGTCCATTTTTCCACTTCGTCCAGACCCTATCCCAAGGGTCAGAAGAGTGGAAAGGTGTGGTTCCAGAAATCCCAGGGAGCCTTGCCGGACACACGTGGTGAGTTCCCATCCAGAGGCAGAGGAGGGAACAATAACTGATGCTGCCCCCGTGGCAGAGGGGGACAGCAAAACCAGGGCAGCAGAGAATCCTTCTCTGAGAAGCCCTTCCAGCATCCCTGAAGGATTGCCCGGCTGCCCACCTCTGGAGGCAGTCGGGGGAAGATTATCACTATACCCAAAAGCCTGGCAAGAGATAACTCAAGACAAGTGGGTACAGTCCCTTATAGCCAGAGGCTACAAAGTTCCTTTCCTGTGCCCTCCCTTGCTGTCAAACAAGTCCCTTCCAGATGTTCCACCCAGTCTAAGGGATCAAGCACTCCAAGAAATTTCAAAACTGCTAAGAAAGAGAGTCATCCAGGAAGTCCCAGCAGACCAGCTAGGATCCGGAACTTACTCAAGGTTCTTTTTGGTACCAAAAACGACAGGGGACTGGAGACCCATTCTGGATCTCAGCAGACTAAACAAGTCTGTTCGAAGAACCAAGTCCATTCTACCCTTTCTGGGTCAGGACAATTGGATGTGCTCTATAGATCTTCAGGATGCATATTACCACATCAAAATGGACAAGCGCTCCAGAAGATTCCTCCGCTTCTGGCTGGGAGCCAGTCATTATCAATTCAGAGCTCTGCCCTTTGGTCTCACCACAGCCCCCAGGGTGTTCACCAAATGTATGGCAGTAGTTACCACTCATCTCAGACAGTTAGGATTCCAGGTGTTTCCATATCTAGACGACTGGCTCCTAACTGCTTCCACCAGGCATCAACTTCTGCTAACCAGAGACTACACTATCCAGACTTTCTCCAGGCTAGGTATCACAATAAATTTCAAAAAATCTGCATTGTCGCCCTGTCAGTCTATCACCTTTATAGGCGCAAATTTAAATACAAAGGACATGTTGGCGAGCCTCCTACCAGACAGAATACAAGTAATTTGCCAACATGTGCAGGTCTTATTAGCATACAGAAGAATTCAAGCCAGGTTCATCCTCCAATCTCTAGGTCTCATGGCAGCAGCAATCGTGCTCATTTCTCTAGCTCATTTTTACATGAGGATTCTCCAGTGGCTTCTCTTCACCCAATGGTCCTTCCAGCAGCTTCCTATGTCTCACATGATTATGATCACAGAAGCATGCAAAAAGCACCTTGCATGGTGGATGGTCTCCACATCATTGCCTCAAGGCAGACCCTTTGTCCCATTACCTCATGTTGCTATGGTAACCACGGATGCCTCCCTGATCGGGTGGGGGGGGGCATTATCAGGGCAGGACAGTCCAAGGCATCTGGCAACCTCACGAGTACCATCTGCATATAAACATCTTGGAGTTGAGGGCTGTGCTTCCAGCATTGCAAGCTCTTCAGGACTCTCTTCCTACCAGGACCATTGCAATTCAAACGGACAATATGTCGGTAGTATGGTACATCAACAACCAGGGCAGAACCAGGTCCTACCCCCTATGTCGAGAGGCACTCAGACATCTGGCAATGGGTGATCTCTTCCCAACGGTTTCTGATCGCAACGCACATCCCTGGGAAGTCCAACTTCATAGCAGACAGACTCAGCAGAGCAATTCTCATGCCTCACGAGTGGTCTCTGAATCAGGTTGTTGCGGACCATATCTTCTGCAAATGGGGTCAACCTTGCTGTGACCTTTTTGCAACTCCCTTCAACAGCAAATGCAGCAATTTCTTCTCTCACTTTCCACTTCCCGGACATTCCCCCAGAGACGCTGTAGTCCACGATTGACCTCAGGGACGTCTTTATGCATTCCCTCCATATCCCTTAATTCCCAAGCTAATACAGAAAGCTACCGCATTGGGTTGCAAAATGATCCTCATTGCTCCGTACTGGCCTCAACAGATATGGTTTCCTTTCCTGCAACATCATCTTCTCAAGCAGCCTTGGACTCTGGAAACTCTAAAGGGTTTTTCACTGATAGTGTTGTTGCCGCCCATCATTAAGTTAAAATTAAGCTTCCTCGTAAATAATTTAACATCTATAATAGTTTTAACTATATCCAATCTCTGGGCGGGAACATAAGTGTAACCCTTTGCAAAGAGCCCAACTTGCTCTTATGTAATAGGTGTTGTAGAATAATTGTAAACCATAAAATCACCATCAATGTTAGTCAATATAACAGGTGAGTTGAAAACCCCTGAATTGTTCCCTTCATGGTTACTCAAATCGATAAATCCAAGTGGAGTGGCATCAAAACAATCAGCTGAATGATATTCACAGCTGGGAGAAATGAAACTGGAATTAACTACATCCACTTCAATACCTGAAGTATAAATAGCTTCAAGTGGAGAAACTAATTCCTGTGTTGTTTGAAATTCTGTTTGCCAGTCCGATTCAAACCCATTGCTGATTGTTTCGGTCTTGCTCCTAAAAAATTTGGATTATTTGATCTTAGATTGTAATGGCCTGTCGCATTATTATTCTGTGCTCTTTCACTCCTTCCATGATCAACTTGTGCCTCGACATCTGTGGGAACTTCGTTATCCACAGAAAAATTCATTTGACGAGGATAGTTATTATCATAATTAATGCTAGGTGGCGAATGCACTATATTGTTGTTGTTAGCGGTTTGAGCTAAGTGCCCTGCACCTTTCCACACCTGAGCTTGTGATGGAATAGGGTAAGCTGTACCCTCGTTGTACACCTTTACATCCCTATCGATTTTCTTGATCTTGTTTTTCCTAAGTTTGTCTAGGTATTGGTCTATACTGGTGAACATTCTACTATAATCATATTTGTAACGGAAAAACTCTTGGTTCAATTTTATTTTGGCATCAAGCTCCTCTACTTGATGGCTTAAAGTTTCAACCAGAACGGAATAATGCTTTATCATTAAAGTCAGTAAATCTGAACCCTGCTGTTCAAATAAAGTTATCAGTTCTTTGTGAAAAGCCGAGTTTGCTACCAGGCCAGTAGGGTACTGATAATGTCTTAGACCTTTAGGTACGATTTTGCATTTAAGACACTCTTGGAAATAGGAAACCTCAAGTTGTGTCTTTTTAAGTTTAACTAACAGGCTGTCCAGCACTTTTAAATTATGAGATATATCAGTGTACTCACTATTTTCTTCTATAGTCAATTGCTTCGACCCTTCAGATGTCTTGGAAAAGCAAAAGTTGTCAGACATCCAAATCTTTATATCCGGAAAAAAAGGTGCTTTAGAAATATTTGGTGCCGTCCGGTCACTTGCAGCCTGGAATTCGTTGGTAGACATTCCGTAAGTTGACATTGGCGTTACTCACAGATGAAACGCCCATATGGTCTAGATGTGAAGTAACCACTCTGTTTACCACGTTATTCGAAACCGGTAACTCATCAGAAATAGTTGAGCGGCTGGCCGGAATGCTCCTCTGCCCGCATGTGAGGCTCTGTGATTCTGACGAACATCCACCGGTGAGGTTACGTGAAGCTGCTGCAATATTTACATAAGGAGTTAAATTGGGCAAAGGCAGATTAATTCTAGCATTATGGTGGTTTTCCAATTTGTCAACTCTACCAATAAGCAAGACCGAAACAATCAGCAATGGGTTTGAATCGGACTGGCAAACAGAATTTCAAACAACACAGGAATTAGTTTCTCCACTTGAAGCTATTTATACTTCAGGTATTGAAGTGGATGTAGTTAATTCCAGTTTCGTTTCTCCCAGCTGTGAATATCTTTCAGCTGATTGTTTTGATGCCACTCCACTTGGATTTATCGATTTGAGTAACCATGAAGGGAACAATTCAGGGGTTTTCAACTCACCTGTTATATTGACTAACATTGATGGTGACTTTATGGTTTACAATTATTCTACAACCTATTACACAAGAGCAAGTTGAGCTCTTTGCAAAGGGTTACACTTACGTTCCCGCCCAGAGATTGGATATAGTTAAAACTATTATAGATGTTAAATTATTTACGAGGAAGCTTAATTTTAACTTAATGATAGGCGGCAACAACACTATCAGTGAAAACCCCTTTAGAGTTTCTAGTGTTTACAATCCACCATTACATCCACTTTTAAGTGTTTTCGAACAAATGTGTGAGCTAGATTTGCGTCAGAAATTCAAATCGGGCCACAATTTTCCCACCTTTGGTAACACTTCTAAAGCAGAAAAGAAATGCATAGATTTCATTAAGATTAGTAACATTCGGATTTGTAAACCAGACAAAGGTGGGGGCCTGGTTATTTTTGATAGTGACGATTATGAAACAAGAATGTTAAAGTTACTGGATAGTCCATCTTACATTCTTAGTTCAAGGTCTGAGACTAATGGAGCTTACAGCACCATTAAGAATAGCATTGAAGAAATGTTTATAGAAGGAAGGATAGACTTGAATATTTAAAATTATATGTGTATTTCATATCCTAGGTTCCCTCACTTGTTTGGTATACCCAAAATACACAAAGATATTTCTAATCCCCCTATGCACCCACTTGTGGATGGTAGGGGTTCTCCGACTTACACGTGCTAAAATAGTTGACGCAATTTTGCAGAAGTATTTAGCTAAGGCAAACCACATTTGTAAGGATTCTTGGTCATTTTTGGATAAAATGAATCAGTTAGTCTATAATCCCTCTCATAATTTCCTTACTGTGGACGTTAAAGACTTGTACACGTGTATTCCACACGATGTAGCTTTAGAATGGGTTAACCAATTTTTGAAAACAAATGGAGCAGTAAATACAGAGATGTCACTTGTTAATGAATTATTGGTGTTGATTCTTGATAATAATTATTTTTTATTTGCCAATAATTTTTATTTACAGAAAGTTGGCATTGCAATGGGCTCCCCATGTGGAGCAAGCGTAGCCAACTCTGTTATGGCCAATTGGGAGCATTTATGTGTCTTTAACAACTGTGAATTTAAGGACAAATTAATTTTTTATACTCGTTACCTTGACGACATCTTTATATTGCTCGATGGGGACAATTCACTTAGTGACAAAGTTGCAGACTATTTTAATCAGTCTACACACTTCTTACGGTTTACATTTACTTTTAGTACTGTAAGTGTTTCTTACCTGGATATTCAATTGAATGACTTTAATTTACAGAATTTCACCGCTAGAATACATAGGAAGAGTACCTACTCAAACTCTTTCTTACACTATTCTAGCTGTCACCCTCATTATCAAAAGCGAGCAGTTGTCAAGGGCCAATTGGTGAGGGCTGCTCATATTGTGACCTTAGATGAGGATTTTAATATTGAATGTTCTTATTTAAAGAATATGTTTCTTCATCGTGGATATCCAAATCAAATGGTTAGTGATATTATAGATGAGGTTTCACGTAAATGCCTTCAACATGTCTATAGACCTATTCTTGATCGAATATGCATACAACATCAACATTATAACAGTTCTAACGCATCAGTGGTACAGGACCGTACAGCCTCCCAAGAGCTGGGACACCAAAGCTCAAAGTTTATCACAACTTTTAATATTAATAGTCAAGCTTGCTTTGAGATTATATGTAAGAATTGGGCAATTTTTAGAAGTGACCCTAGCATCTTTCAGAGACTAGGTGAATGGCCTCAAGTGACATATAAGAAAGCTAAAAATCTCAAAACATTCTTTGAACAACAACAGCAGGGCCCTAGCAGATCTGTAGGCATGTACAAATGTCAATCCTGTAACTATTGTAAATATATAAATGGTTCCAACAGGTTTAAGATAGAAGGTCAAACCTACAGCTTGAAGCATAGGGTTAACTGTAATTCTAAAATGATTATCTACTTAGCCCAATGTCAGCGCTGTTCAGCATTTTATATAGGCAAGACAGAGAGGCATCTCCGAGACCGCATCTACGAGCATATTTACGCCATTAGAAAAAATAAACACGAAAACGCCTTAGCTAAGCACATTTTGAGCTACCCAGACCATAACTTTAAATTTATGGTGATAGATCAAGTTATTCCAAATGTAAGGGGTGGCCCAACAGGTTTAAAACTGGAAGAGCTCGAACTCATCTGGCAGATTATATTGAATGCATATAATGTACCTGGCTTAAATGAGAATTGTTCTATCAGTAGTATTTTAAAGATTAAAAGTTTAGCCAGATGATTTTGTCTGAAATTAAAGATCTGAAGTAGGCAGACTTCATTCGTCTGCAACCTGTGGGTATCGGATCCGATCTCGGATCCGAGCCGGCAATTCAAAAGCTTAGGCTCCGAGCTCCTAGCTCCTCCCTCTTACCCATAACCCCTTGCCAAGCCCTGACTGACCTCAGATTTCGTTTGCCGCTTTTCAAGAAGCAACGGAATTCTAGAGCTCCTGGCGTTGGTTGAGATAAGTTTAGATTTTTTGACAGAAAAAGTTTTCAAATTCTCTGTTTTTGTTATTAATCTAGTTAGTGTTGTGTGTGGTTAAGGCTTTCCTCCCTCTTTAGTTAAATTTTCTCGGGTTTTCGTAGTTTGTTTGTGTGTGTGTGTATTTAGGCCTTAGGTTTGTAATGTCTGAAGCCCCTAAGGCTGTTTTCTCCAAATGTACCGAGTGTGGCCATAAGCTGTCCCCAGCAGATGGCCACACTCAAGTCATGCTTGGGGGTTGAACACCTGTCTTCTGGTTGTACCATTTGTGCAGGGTTCAACCCCCGGGCTTTAAGGGAACGGAGGTCGAAGTTGGTGCTGGCGGGTCTTTTACCCCCAGATACTGCTTCGGCCTCTGCCCCTTCCAGTCAGCAACCTGTTGCTGTGAGTTCTCCCCCTCCGGCTGGGACTCAACCTCCCTTAAAGTTGCCGGAGGGGAAGGATTCTTCTAGGGAGAGACAGAAGGAGAGGCACAGGGAGAAGCACCACAAGAGGAGAGCCGAAGCTTCTAGTTCGGCTCCTCCATCTAAGCGGGCCTCCCCTGTGCCTTCTAGCTTTCCTCCTCCTCGGCTCCACTCCCCTCGGTTCTCTCCTGGACCCGAGGAGGAGGAGGCTAGCCCTTCCAGGAGGTCACCGAGACGGCTCTCTAGGTCCGCTTCGGTGGCCTCCTCTAGATCGACCTTTTCAATGAGCGAAGCTGATATGGACCGGATGATGAGGAAATTCATCCAGGCCCAAATGCAAATGGGAGTGCTCCTAGCCCCCCCCCATCCGGGAGGGGCTTCGACCCCTTTCGCCCCTTAGCTCCTTCTCCGACCCATACCACGGGTTCGGAGCTATCGGCGCAGTGCAGATTTGGATCCGGGGGTGGGTCGGATCCGATAGGTCGGCGCACCTCGGATCCGTCCCATCCCTTGAGTGCTTGGTGCCGGACCCGACCTCTCGAGCCGAGGCCGAGCCTCGGATCCGAGGGAGCTGGTGTGTCTTCGGCTCCGTCCAGGTCGGAGCACACTGGTCTCTCGGATCCGACGGTTTCGGCTCCGACTCCGATCCGTACATCGGATCCGAGTGGGGGTCGGCTCTCGGGGCTTAGAGAAGCTGGCTCCCCCTCGGCTTTCAACGTTATGGAAAGGGCACTGTCGAGGACATCCGGACCCCCGGTCCCTGCCACGGCTCCATCCCGCACTCCATTGCAGTTGGGCCAGGCCCCCACCAGCCGGTCCCAGGGACAGCCCGCCTCGATGTCCCAAGTGGTTCCCTTGGAACATCCATCTGCTGAAGAGTACTCCTCGGACAGCCCCCCCGATGAAGTACCTCGGAAGCGTAAGTGCAAGAGGAGGCACATGGACTCCCTGAGTCCGTCACTGAAGACACGGACTTGGATGAAGGGAAGGCTCCCTAGGTCACCCCCTGAGGGCGTCTCATTTGGAGACATCATGGAGATGTTAAGGATCAGGGGGTGGTCTGCCCCAAGGCTTCTTCGGACGAGTCTGTGTTCTTGGAGGCATTCGAGGCGGGCCCTTCTACCTCTTGGGTGTCCCCTCCTGCTGACCCCTGGTGGATCTTATATCCATCAGGGCGTGGAAGGATCCGGACACCATTGAGCCTATCCTAAGCGCCCGGACTGCATTCTTTCTCCTCCATCAGACCGCACCCACTGGAGTAAGGGTCCCCCAGTAGATGCCATGATGATGGCTGCAGCCACGAAGAGGGAATTGGCCCAGGAGAGTCCCTCCGTCCATCCTCCGGGCAAGGAGTCCCGTTCGATGGATCGCATTGGGAAGCGAGTTTTAGTTCAGCGACCTTCTCCTTGAGTCTGCTGAACTACATGGCACATGTCATTAGGATGCAGCGGGATCTGATTAAAGAATACGCTGCATCTCCCCCGGAGTCCATCTCGAGTGAGGATAAACAGGTTTACTCCACCCGAATGGCCACTCTCAGATCAGTATCCAATACATCTATGCGGCTGCTGTCTCATGCTACTGAGGGAGCCGCTAGAGCCAGCGGAGCAGGCCTTGTCATGAGGCGACAGGCCTGGCTCCGCCATTGTGATTTTGCAGAGCCCTTCAAGGCGACCTTCGCGAATGCCCCTTTCGATGGTTCAGCCTTGTTTGGCAAGACTGTTCGCGAGACATTAGTCCAGAGTGAAAAGGATGGGAAGACGCTGTCTGCCGTCGGAGTCCGCTTCTCAGCTTCCCAGAGGTCCGTCTCTAAGAACCAAAAGGGACAGAAGAAGATGTGGTACCGGAAATCGCAGCAGTCCCAACCTGCTCCGGATAACCAGTCCTTCCGTGGCAGAGGAGGACGGGGAGGTCGTCGTGCCAGAGGCAGGGGGGCTCCTGGCAATTTTGGGTCCAGAGAACCCTTCTCTGAGAGACCCACGCAGCAGCCCTGAAGGGTTGCCCGGCTGTCCGTCTCTGGAGGCAGTCGGGGGGCGGTTTTCGATGCACCTGACTTCTTGGGAGTCCATAACAACAGACAGTTGGGTGCTTCGACTTATATCCAGAGGATATTCAATACCCCTATTCAAGATTCCCAAATCTCGCAGCCTCCCAGATGTTCCACCCGACCAAAGGGAGGCGGCAGCTATCGAAATACAGCCGCTGCTACATAAAAGAGACATCCAGCACGTCCCCAGATCAAGGCGGATTAGGGTTTTACTCAAGGTTTTTTTTTGTGCCAAAGAAGACGGGGACTTAAGACCAATCTTAGACCTTTCCCAGTTGAACCTGTCAGTAACCAAGCAAAGTTCGGATGGTCACCCTGCAATCTATACTCTCCCTCTTGAGGGAGAACGACTGGATGTGTTCCATACACCTCAAGGATGCGTACTACCACATTCGGATGGACAGACGATCCAGGAGGTTTCTTCGCTTCCGGCTGGGAGCCAGTCATTATCAGTTCAGGGTCCTCCCCTTTGGTCTCACCTCAGCCCCAGGGTGTTTACCAAGGTGCTAGCGGTGGTAGCGGCCCACCTGAGGCTCCAGGGATTACAGGTCTTTCCGTACCTGGACGACTGGCTCCTGACGGCATCATCAAGGCATCTTCTGTGCTCAGCCAGGGATTACTTTCTTCAACTAGCACCAAGGCTGGGCATCACGATCAACTGGGAGAAATCTTTTCTGAATCCAACTCAAATTATAGATTTCATAGGAGGAAGACTAGACACCAGATCAATGCGAGCCTTCCTCACCCCAGACCGTATCGCCAGCCTGAGGTGTCATGTGACAGCAATCCTGCAACCATCTCCAACTGCAGCTTCGGTCCTGAGGGCCCTAGGTTCTATGGCGGCAGCTATCCCGCTTCTAATTCATGCCCATTTACGCATGCGGGTTCTTCAATGGACCCTTCAAGTTCAGTGGTCTCCTCTTTGTTCGTCTCTAAACGCTCCGATTGCGGTCAGCAGAGCGTGCAGGGACTCCCTTCTGTGGTGGCTTCTTTCTCCGGAGCCCCTGGCAGGGAGACCTTTTTGCGCTGCATTTCCCCGAGCCACAGTGACCATGGACGCTTCTTGCCTCGGGTGGGGGGGGGCATTCTGCGGGAAAGATTGTCCAAGGCACGTGGAATCCCACAGAGACGTCATTGCATATAAATGTCCTGGAAATGAGGGCGGTGCTCCTAGCGTTGCAAGCACTTCACCACGTTCTTCCTTCAGGGACTATTGCGATTCAGACAGACATGTCCGTAGTCTGGTATATCAACAAGCAGGGAGGAACCAGGTCTTACCCCCTTTGTCGAGAGGCCATGAGAGTCTGGGAATGGGCAATTTCCACCAAACGCTTTCTGGTAGCAACGCACATTCCGGGAAAGTCCAACACCTTGCGGACAAGCTCAGTCGCACCATCCTTTCTCCACACGAGTGGTCCCTCAATCTTCAAGTAGCGAAGAAGATTTTTGCCGTTTGGGGGCAACCCTGTTGCGATCTTTTTGCTTCTCCCTCAAACGCCAAATGCGACAATTTCTTCGCTCTGCTTCCCCACCAGGGAGTTCGAGGATGCTCTGGTGCATGCTTGGCCTCCCGGTCTCCTTTATGCCTACCCTCCACTTCCTCTGATGCAGAGGCTTCTGCAGAAAGCCAACAGTTTGGGGAGCAGAATGATTCTCATTGCCCCATTCTGGCCTCGACAACCTTGGTTCCCCTTTGTATGGTCTCACAAAATCAATCCACCATGGATTCTGGATCCAATTTCGGATCTCATCTCTCACCCTCTGGGAATGCCAGTTCCCAATCTGCAGACCTGAAGTTGACAGCTTGGCTGCTCCAATTCCAACCTTAATTAGGACTCCCGGTATCTCTTCACCGGTCAAGGCCATTTTGGTGGCTGCTCATAAACCTTCCACCAGACAGGTTTATCGGAGTAAATGGAAGAGGTTCTCTATATGGGCAGGACAGAGAACTGTGGATCCTTTTTCAGCACCTATCTCTGCGGTGCTGGATTTTCTAACAGACCTCTTTCATCAAGGGGCTAGTTCTTCCACGATTAAGGTACAATTGGCGGCTATCTCGCATTATCACATTGGTCATGACACAGCTCCCCTTATGACAGCGAAATTATGCAAAACCTTTCTCAAAGGAGTTTTTTTGTTAAGGCCTCCAGTCAAGGAGGTTGTACCACCTTGGGACTTGTCTTTAGTCCTGCAGGCCCTTACTGCTCCTCCTTCGAGCCTGCAGCTTCTGCTGATTTAAAATACCTTTCCTGGAAGACTGCCTTTCTGGTAGCTATCACTTCAGCCAGAAGGGTGTCTGAGCTTCAGGCTCTATGTGTCAAACCGCCTTATCTTTCTTTCTTCCCTGATAGGGTGTTGCCTCAGGACCAATCCATCTTTTCTTCCGAAGGTCTCTTCTGAATCAAATATTAACCAGTCAATCAATTTGCCTGTATTTTTTCCCAAGTATTCAAACAAAGGAGAATACAAATTGCATTCCTTGGATGTTCATAGACAATTACGTTTTATATTAACAGGACAGCTGGCCACAGGAAATCAGATCAGCTGTTCGTCTCCTTTGCTAAATTTGCTCTGGGTAAAGCAGTATCTAAAGTCACTCTATCTAAATGGATTGCTAATTGCATTCTGCAGGCATATGACACTTCAGGAAGACCTGCTCCTCAGAGGGTTACGGCTCATTCTACTAGGGCAGTTTCTACGTCAGCCGCCTTTAAGTCCCGTGTTTCGTTGGATGATATCTGCGCGGCAGCTACTTGGGCCTCGCCTCATACTTTTATTTCTCATTACAAGGTGGATGTTGTTTCTAGAGGAAGAGCATCCTTTGGCTCAGCGGTGCTCGGAACATCCTTCCATGACGCCCAAGATTCAGGTAGCTAGGGACTCTGTCCCACAGGTTGCAGACGAATGAAGTCTGCCTACTTCAGATTTAGAAGTTATGTACTCACCATAACGTTCCATCTGAGTAGGTGACTTCATTCGGATCTATCCCTCCATCCCCCTGACCTTTATAGAGCGAGTATTTATGCTGTTTTAGTGTACTGTGGTCAGTATTTTGAGGCAAACTCAATCTGAGGTCAGTCAGGGCTTGGCAAGGGGTTATGGGTAAGAGGGAGGAGCTAGGAGCTCGGAGCCTAAGCTTTTGAATTGCCGGCTCGGATCCGAGATCGGATCCGATACCCACAGGTTGCATCCGAATGAAGTCACCTACTCAGATGGAACGTTATGGTGAGTACATAACTTCTAATTTTATTCACACATCTTATTATAGTTTTTATGGATGGGTTTATATTTCAGTATTTATTTTAAATAGTTATTGTTATAGTTATACACAAATGTTTTTATTTTTGTTTTTATTCTTATTTTAGTAGAGGGCAGTAAGTGTATTAAAAGCTTGCATTGTAGGTGGTTCTGTGTTATTACCTTTTTAAACATTAATTGGTAATTTACTTTTGATTATTACCTCGTTTATATAAGGTTGTCATTATTAGTATGTATTTGTCTGAAGACGTTTGTGTATGGTACGCAAACGAAAAGCGCTTTACTCCATTTTATCAATTAAATATATATATTTTTATTATTTGGTTGCTTTAGTGCCGCTTTTCCTGATTTATTTTGCATTCTTAGTTTGTTTTTAGGTTGAAGCAAATACTTATGCTACCTCATAACTAACTGGTTCTTGATTATATAGTCAGTTGATAGGGTAAGACCCATTTGGGACAAATGGCTATTTTCAGAGAAAATATGTAGCTTTGGGTTACTTAATTGACTTGAATGTAGGCAACCAGGTTTTGAGAAATGAAAGCAAAACCACATGATTAATTCTGTTTTTATGCAGAGTTTCTAGTTTTGTTTTGCATTATTTGAACTTTGTTATTGAAAATTAACATTACTGTAAATTAAATTAACACAAGAAAGAGTTTCTAGACTATTTAGCATTTCTGCCTCAGGGCAAAAAAATCTGGAATTCAAATGTTAAATCCATCCTCTGGTTACTGTCTGTGCAGAGTCCATATTTTCTCCTCATGCCTTCATGTAGTTTTGTCAAGGCATTATTTTCTTCCACCTCTTAAAAATATGTTGTTGGATTGGATACTTTAAACTTTCTGAACTGTCCACATACACTGCATTTATCTTTACTACCGAGATCTGGATTACAGCTGAAATTGTCCATGAAGGATCACTTTTTAATGCAGATAACAAGCAAAAAAGCTTGCTGGCTTCAGCTAATATGCTCTGAACTGTCCATGTACATTGCATTTATCTTTACTACCGAGACCTGGATCACAGCTGAAATGTTCTATGAAGGATCACTTTTTAATGCAGATAACAAACAAAAAAGCTTGCTGGCTTAAGCTAATAATGCTGTACTTTTAGCCCTACATCTCATGACCCCATCATTATGGATGAATAATTCTAACTCTGGAAATAAACTGTAATGCAGTAGATGGAGAGGACATACCTGATATTCTGGGATGTGACAAAATTGATTAGAGAACCAAGATCAATTGTTTTTACTATTAATTTATAAGTTATAATGTATTCCAAATAACTTTATTACTCGGTTTTAGAGCTAAACATATACTAGTACACAGATACATTTCCTGACTACTCATTTTATGCAAATGATATAGCCTCTCTATTTTTTATCAGTTTATCCTAAGACAGAGAGCCAGTATTGTGGTTAAGACTGTGAACATATAACAGAAGACAGAAAAGCCAATAATGTTTTACTTACAGACAAGCTATAGCAAAAGCCCGAGGTCTGACTTGGCTCTCCGTGCCAAAACATGAGCCATCTTCAAATTAGTGGTCACCACTGCATTTCATAGCTTATGCTTACTCCGAGCGCATATGGCTATTTTGTGGTTCTTGACTGTGATTAGAAATCAGTCCATGCTACATATAGATTCAAGTGATTAATACATTTTGTACCTTTGCTTTAATGAGTAATAAGATCAAAAACACTCCTACACTTTTCCCTTAATATAACAAGACAGGCGCCAGAAATAATATTTGCTACAGTAACCTGTTAATTAAAGTGAGATAAAGTCAGTGAGGAAATGGACATAATGTACCCATGATTACTGTCTGTAATATAAACTTCCTCTAAACAGCAATCACTGTATTTTCATGCCATGTTCATCCTCTTGTGCCTTCAAGAAACTGGTAATAACAAAACACTGCCATATTTCAGTCTTCAACATTGCTTCCATGTGGTCGTTCTCAGTCAGTGAATTCAGAATTTACTGAAACCAGAAAGAGCTTGGATCCATTGAAAAGGGTCTCTAAACATTTGGAAACCAATTATAAAATAAAGCATGGAGTGAAGAGTAGCCATCAGTGCTGAACAGTACCATGCACAACTGAATATCATACCTCTTAACATCTCAGCTTTCAAATTCATAGTAAGATACCATCAAAAAAATCGTAGGAGAGGACCAAAAAAGTTGTAGCACTTAAAACATACTTATGCATAACTTTGTGTCCATATTTTTTTCGGGGGGGGGGGGGGCTAATAAGCATATTTGCCATCTTTGGGGACACAGCCTGCAAAATTAAGAACTTTATTGTGCTAACAGATGTACAACTATATAACTGAACCACAAATGCATCCTTAATGCACTGTGGCATTTCCAGTTATGCATGGACTCTGCATTTCCATATGAGAAATAGCCAAGTAACCACTCCTGCAGTTAGTAAACCCAACAGTACAAATCTGTGACATAACCACCTTCACTAAAAACTAAAGTCTGGGATGATTGCACAAACACATAACACTGGACAGAAATATATCTACTGAAAGCATTCTGCACTTTAAAATTAGGGAATGGGAAGTAGGTGTAATCTCCTCTTTTCTTTACTACTATCGGTATTAGAAGTAATGAAACTACGATCAAGAGAGCACAAGTTTTATACAAAAGATTTTGCTCACACAACACATAAAGGCTGTTAGACATGGAGCCATAACTGGGGTGGAGCAAATGGAGAGGCTGTACCACCTGCAAATTATCAGGGGGGGGGGGCAGTCAACAAGAGCTGATGGTGCAAGAATGCATTACTAGCATTTTTTTATGACAGCCATGAGCATATCACAGCTTTGATAAATTAATACGAATATCTTAAATGAATACCAATACTGTATTTGCAGTAATGGCTGAAGCACAGAAGAGCTTAGTATGTGAGATAAGTGTGTTGTAACTATATCAAACTGCATGTTACTGTTTTAAGTAGCAGCTTGCTACAGTTACATGAACTTTGAACTTTTTTTTTTCTTTCACTTAAACTTTTTTTTTTTGCTCCTTAACTTTTTGAAGGTGGTGCCAGATGAGCTAGTTACAGTTCTGGTTAGACGTCTTGGTGCTGATATGATGAACAGCCAAGTTATTAAATGGGCACACAACCTCAGTAGATGTTGTTGTGTCTTTCGGCTTTTTCCCGGTTAGGGGTCGCCACAGTGGAACTCTGGTCCGCTAATGATTGGCAGTTGATTTTTACATGCCGAGTTACCAGCCCTGACGCACAACCTTTAACGAAGGTACGCCCATTCACGCATGTCTCCATGCAGAAGACGCTCTAGCTGCGAATTGAACTGGACAGCGTCTTACTGTGAGGCGACAATGCTACTGCAGCACCACGGGTACACAACCTTAGTAGATCTTGGTCAAATTTAAAACAGTGGAAGATTATTTTATTAGTAGTAGAAAAGCTGTTATTTTTGTTTTCCTTCAACAGAGAGGAGACCAGTAATGAATTATTGTCTAACAATATGCTGCTTGAAATCATTTGTGCCATCAAAACATTTATTACATACTACAGTTGCACACCCGGAAAGATATTTTCTGGAACCATATGGTGTGCCCAATGTTAATTTCCTTTTTGGCATTACTCTAGAACTCTTGATTAGGTCAATAAAAACAGTATCTCCTTGTGACAGAGAGCATTCCTGAACTAGTTAGGGTATAGTTTGTAGGCTTGGAATCATACACTTACTAGACTTAGGTTACCAGGTGCAGCATAACTGTCTCAAAACTATGGAATAACCTCCCACCTTCAATCAGAACAATTAGTAATCCTGCTTTCTTTAAGAAAACCCTCAGACTACATACCTCTTCTCTCTGGCTTTGTACCTGCACCTTAACAGCACCTCCAAAAAAATCTGACTTCCTCCACTATAATCTTACTTTATTCCATCTGAACAGTTACATAATTTTTCCATTCTCTCTTTCCATATTTAACACCATGTGCTCTCACTGTGACTGCTAAATTCCAACTACTTGGACTACAGATCTCCAATATTTATTATCCTTAATCTGATACTCTACACTACTAATAACATTACATAATATAGATATGTAATATAAATATAAACAATCTGTACTGCTATGCTCATACTATGGATGTAAATAATCTGCACTGCTGTGCACTATTTTCCATGCACTGCAACTGTATATAAACTCTGTTTGTTTGTTTGTGTCTTTTGGCTTTTTCCCGGTTAGGGGTCGCCACAGCGGAACTCCGGTCCGCTAATGATTGGCAGTTGATTTTTACGGGTTCAGGCGCCTAGGCAGCGAGCCATTTCCCTGTGGTACATTTGACTGGGGACACATGGCTGAAGTGGCATTCAGCTGCAGAGAAATATGACTGTTTGCAAATTCCCTGTGGGCAAAGACAAGCCCACACTGCCATGCTCACAGCTTTAATAACCAAGGGGATGGGGACAAAAGAAGTAATGAGTGTTGTGCTCAGTGTACAGTACATACTTGTATAACTACAACATGAAGAAGTGTGCTACAGCATGGAGGAAATCCTGCAAGCTACTGTAGTCACATCTATGCCCCAGTTTATGTTTTAGGTAATGTTCCCTAGACATTGTGAAGGGGGTAGTGGTCCACACACTCTAACTATAAAGACACTGCCCATTGTGCACTGCATTTTTACTGCTACTGACATGCCCTCTGGCCAGCCTGCTGCTGATGCCTGCCATATTGCCTGCTGTCTCATGGCCCCTTGGGGGCCATGGACATGTTTTCCCCCTGTGCGTTTGGCTATTAAAACTGTGGGCATGGCAGTGTATGTTTCTCTTTGCCCACAGGGAATTTGCAAACAGCCATATTTCTTTGCAGCTAAATGTCACTTCAGCCATGTGTCCCCAGTCAAATGTATCACAGGGAAATATCTCGCTGCCTAGGTGCCTGAACCCGATTTTTACGTACTGGCTTGCCAGGCCTGATGCACAACCTTCAACGAAGGTACACCCATTCACGCATGTCTCCATGCAGAAGACGCTCTAGCTGAGAATTGAACCGGACAGCGTCTTACTGTGAGGCGACAACGCTACCGCAGCACCACCACCGCGGGTCTATAAACTCTGTATTGTATGTGATATTATCCTGTATGTATTTAATGTATGTGGAGCTTTTCTCCCTGGGCCTCCACTGAAAATGGGCTCATCTAGGGCCAGTGGACTTTCCCGGTAAACAAATGCAATAAATAATAAATAAATAAGTAAAATAGTTAAAGCTTCACGCTGATATATCTGTATTGTTTTTCCTCACACCTCCCCAAAGCAAAAACACTTAACAGGATTAACAGTCAAATCTGGCATTTCTTTAGAAATAATTCCTCCTTTAAAGAAAGAGATGCTGCTTGCTATTGCTGCCTATCGGACAAATGCAGACATAACCAAGTATTTGCTACTGCCTATAGTTACAGACATGGGAGAAGCTCCCTGTCTGTATCTGTTTCATCTGTTGCCAGTATGGGGTCAGGAGAAAATGAACCAGTACCAAGCAATGATTATGCTGCTATTAATCTTAATTTTCAGCAACATAGGCGAGCAGCAAAAGAAAGAATATTAGCAATTCCATTTTGTCCTGGCTTGCAGCACTGACCCACCAACTATTTACTAAACTACAGCGTAAGGTCCCTGTGATACCTATTCTGCAGGGGCACAAAACACTTTACAAAATCTGGCTCTGCATTGATCTCCTTTTAACTGTAATGAGATCCAGAAATTATTCTCTCATAGCTGTAAAATTTAGCCAATTAAAAAGGGAAAACTTAGCTAAATAAAGAGGTGAAATCAGAGCTATTTGCAAACACTTAGGAGCAGAATAGATGCTCTTTTAAGGGCTGAAATCAGAGCATTGCACCAAATGTGGCGTGCTGATAGGTATGGTGAACATACTTTCTCAGAATTATATAGTGTTCAAGTAGAAACCATGAAAAATCAAAGCCAGCATTGTCCGCTGCCTGCTAGCTGTACAAAATTCACTTCTGTTTTATTAGTCTGATACCACCGTAATTACCCTATGATTTCTTTAAATGAATTGGCTTTCAGTCGTCAAAGTGAATAATCTCCAGCTCATCTGTACTTACTTTCATCACATGCATTATGCGGCCAGCATTCTCTTCAGTTTCTAGCCTGACTCTTACGTAGCTGTGTATAATATATGAATACTGTTTAAAGGGGAACAGTGAAGAAATAACAGCTCACCAAATGGGAACTTATTTCTGTAAACACTACATAAGTTCAGTTTGTGCAGTCTGTGTTTTATTTTGAAAATAATTATAATTGCAGTAATGGTGGTTACTATGCACTATATTCTATGTGCAACCTCAATTTCTGCACTCATTCAAAATCAGAGTGAAAGTCAGAGAACAGCACCAGAGCTCAGTATGACAAATTACAGTAATCACTTTATTGTACTCACTGTATCATTTTATAATAAAAATCATTTGCAGTATTTCCAGAAGAAAATGATAAACCAAGTGTCCAAGATATTGGCTGGGGAGTCTGTAATTCAGTTTAATTTATTTTTATTGAAGATATGTTACACATCTAGATGAAAAAAAATCCCCAGCTTAATTAAAACTTCCATGTACCACTTTGACTGCTCACCCAACAAAATTCTTGAATACCATTTAGATTTTTTTTTTGGTAATAACCCAGTAAATTGCATGTTTGAGGACTGTCTGTAAATTATATAAGCATGTCATGCCCACCTAACAGCCTGTGCCCACACAGCTGTCACTCTTCAAGATGTTCCTCATTAACACTCTACATAAATTGCGTTTAAGAAAATGAGATGTACTGGCCCAGACTCTGGAGGAGCCAGTGATGACAGTGAGGTCTGAGTGAGTGGTTGATACTATTTTATTCACTCTGGGGGGTAGACACACAGAAAAAAAAATCTTCCTGTCAGCAAATATACAAGTCTACTACACTTGCCTAATATTCTGTCTTGCTCAACAAAATGACTGGGACTACAGTACTAGTAGCCCATAGATGTTGGCCCTTCTGTGGGGACAAGTTAGATGGCCAGCTACAGAGGCAGAGAGGAACACAGGAGGGCAGAGGTGATAGTAGGTGCCATGTATCCTGAAAAATAAAATAAAATAGATGCATAATTGATGACAACTAAAGGGAGCTGTTATCACTTCATAAAACTGCTGTGCATCTCACTTTTGCCACTCCTTCATATTTGCTGTATTGTCATATCAAAAGGAAATGACAGTGCATTAAGAGAGCTCAAATTATAGGCAGACTTTCTGACCTACACAAATATCACCATCTCTAATGCACATCAGTGTGTATTGGCTTAAAAACACTGATCTCCCACTTTGATGCAGTACCAGCATTGATGGTAGAACAGAATATAAACACAGAAGGCAATTTGGCTCCGGAAAGCACATCATTATACTGCTCTCAAACATAACCCTTAGGCTGGGGTTCAGTACCCCTCATCCTTCATAACCTGACATCCTATGTATATGGCTTGACTGTGGAGAAGGACACCGATCCCAGTCTGATATCTAAGAAGGCTTTTTTCCATGTCCAAATCTTCTTATACCAGTTCTATAAAAGTTCCAATAAGGCTCATAATAGATCCTCACTTTATTAATATTGTAGTCTGGAGATACTAGAAATTGGGTTCCTTGTGTGCACACTAAATTCCTTATTGGTAACTAATGGGAACGAGAAATGTGTACAAGACCTAAACATATACATCAGACAGAATTGCGTAGAAATATGTTTATTTGCCAAGTGCTCCCTGGGGAATCTGCTCATTTCTGGGTGAGTGACAGTTTAGATGTTTATATATGATGAATTCCTGGTTCAACAGCAGCCATTGCTGAACAAATTAAAATATTCAAAATGTCAGATGTAAGGAAAGAAAAAGATTTAACCTAAAATGAGATGACAGCCTAGGTGAGTACCTCCTGTTAATTATAATTTCAGTTATTTGAAACTGCACATTTTTGCCATCTGATACAGAAAGTAACTATAAGAGCGATGGCTTAGGTATGTGCATATTGCTTGTAAAAAATGTCTATACCCATTATTTTGTCCACTGTCTTTTAGAAGTTGTGATGTCACAGACTGCGGTGACATTACATTTTGAAAGCTCAGAAACATTTTATGGCCAGGGAAACTGTAATGTTATAAATGGGATTAGAATGTCATTAACATATGACTGTACTTACAAAGTAGATTAAAATACATAAGCATGATGCCAAAGGCAGACACATGCACTAAGTGCTGACAATAACTGGAGTGAAAGAAAATCTAGATATCAGTGATCTTCCTGCTATATTCAAGTATGAATAGTAAGGGATTTTGCAACAATCTAAATAAAGACACTGTGGAAACTGTATGTGAAATAGATCCAACATTAGCTTTTAACAAATACCAGTGTGACATCAGGGATTGTTTACACAGACAACACATAAAACATCAACAATTAAACCACCCCCTCCCCCGTTTAATAAAATCATGAAATATTACCTCACGTTTTGCCTTTTTGGCCTGCGGACCAGTAATATCATCAGGATTTAGTCTATAAAAATAAAAATAAATTGGTCAGTGACATGCATGCACTGCATGATTTTGTCTCCTCACCACTAAAACAAAAAACAATATTCCGTTTTCTTTCTATTGTAGTAGTTACTATGTATGTAGTCCAGGAGACCATTGAGGAGTCTAGTCCAGTGTTACAAATTGCTGCAAAGGACTTTCTAGTTAAATAACTTGCTTAGAGTCATCCAGTACTTGAATGGAGTTTGAGAAAATCAAATACCAGACTACATGAAGCAGATCATAACAACTCAGTCTTAATCCAGTGTGCTAACTGCTGGACTATCCTTCAACCTCCCCTGCTGACCCACACCCTAACACTATGCCAGTCTTTGGGGCAGCGCTGACCACAGATGGATTTAATCATATATAGGAATTTGCAGCCTGTAAATGACTTACCCACCTGTAACAGACATGAAATTTAAATTGTGGACATGTATATCTCTGTATGTCTGTATACTTAAGTGCCCTTGCTAATCCAGATAACATGCTACTTAAGGGACATCCCTGTCTTTGTCTTACTCTTCTCTGATTTTTTTTTAATTCCAAGCCAACCATTAACAAGGGGGCTGCTCTGGGAATTTGTATAACAGAACCATCTCACTGTACTGCTGACAGCTACTAACTAGCAGTGAAGTGGAATGTCAAGGAAACTTGCAGCCAACTCAATGGAGATCTCCCCTCTATTTCCCAGCTAATCAGTCTGTCCTTATACACAAAATCAACTTCCTAATCTCTGTAGTTTGGTTTGGTTTGGATTATGTCATGTTAAAACCCAGAAAAAGCACAATAGGTCATGTAGACATATAAATATATGCATAAAAATAGTGAGACACATATCTACTCTGCCACACAAATCTTTCTGTTCTCCCATTCTTGTATAATAATGTTAGACTAAGTAAATATTTATTGTTCTATTGTAATATGCAATGGATATCATCTGGCTTTCCAGAAGAGTAGGAATATATATATATATATATGTATATATATATATATATATATATATATGTGTGTGTGTGTGTGTGTGTATATGCATGCACATGCATGTCTGTATGTTTATGCATGCACATATGTGTGTTTGTGTGTTTGCATGTTTATGCCTGCGCATGCATGAGAGTGTGTGTGTGTCTGAGTGTATGTTCCTAGCCATCCATTTTAACAAGTAAGCCCTTATGGGGAGCACAACTGTTTACTGCATGCTTCTTTGTCAAGTCACAAAACATTGTTTCTTTTAAATCAATTTTGTGAGGTGTTGATGTCTTTGTATGTCAAATCTTACTTTATGCAGGTGTTCTGCTGTGTTGTGACTTGAGTTTATCCAACTAAAAGAAGTGGGAAGAGGTTGAGTTTCTTTTCTTGAAGACTGTTCCTTTTTTTACAACTTTGTGCAACCTCAGTTGTAGAATATATACAGAATGGAGGTGCTGTACAGAGCCTTCCTGTTGAGTGGTACACCCCACACAGTTTTATACTAATTTTTACAATGATGCATTAACTTTATGATTTTGTTAAGTTTAGGTGTTATAGTTGTGAGGTTTTTGTCATGACTAAGGGAGGTGTTATGTTTCATGGTAAATTCATCTGTATGGGCAGAAGTGTACTACTAACCTTTGTATTTTCATTCCTTATGCACTTGCTTTGATGTGCTGCGGTGGTGGTGCTGCGGTAGCATTGTCGCCTCACAGTAAGACGTTGTCCTGTTCGATTCTCAGCTAAAGCGTCTTCTGTGGGGAGACATGCGTGAATGGGCGTACCTTCGTTGAAGGTTGTACGTTAGGGCTGGCAACTCAGTACGTAAAAATTTACTGCCAATCATTAGCGGACCGGAGTTCCGCTGTGGCGACCCCTAACAGGGAAAAGTCGAAAGATGCAATGTGCACTTGCTTTGATATCTGATGAAGCTGTATCAGCTGTTACACAACACTTTGGACTATCTAGCTCTCACAGGTTTGCTATTTGCTAGTAGTACTTCATTCTTAAATATGACTTGGATTAATACCGTCAGTGTGATATTTGTCTTAGCATCCGTGCCAAAATGTGAATGTTTCTTTGAATACAAATTTTTACACTAAGTCTTGGTCTACTTCTATGTGCATGTGCAAGAATGCTAAGGGAAGGGTAGTATGTGAGCTTCTGACTGATGCACAACAGTGCAAACAAAATCACACAGTCATTTACAAAAGCTGTGTTCTAGTATGCTGTGCTATGCATACTTATGCAAGGCGTTTTTTCATACTATGTTCAAATACTTTTTTCATGAACAGTAATTTATTATTTTAATATTTAAGTAAACTTTCTGCTTTTTTTGTCTTCTTTGACAAGTGTAATGGAATAGGGTTTTTTTTCATCTGTTTTTTCCTTTTTCTTTTTCATTTGTAAGAGTCTTTATTTTTTTTTTCTTAAAGCTAGATATCTTTATACATGAAGCACATTGGAGGAGTTATAGCCCTTCTGTATTTCCAACGGAAGGTGGGAGTTTAGAGCACCTTCCCCAGCCTGGTATTATACGGCTGTACATTAGTGTGGGTCTTGTCTTTCTTGCCTCATTTGCTGGATGTTACTACAGCAATAAAGAAAGCATCTAGGTCTGTAGGAGGGGAAAGTCATTTGCTATGCGTACGCACTCTTACACCCACATGATGACTTCACAGACTGTGAAGTCCCCTTTTCCTATACAAACCACATTCTTATTTGTTTCTGTTGTTCCATTATCCTGTCTGTGTAATAGCACACTGCATGTCAGACCATTGTTCTCATTTATTATGAAACAGAAACTAAAAATATTGCCCAAACTTTACATGATATATGATCTCATTCGCTGAGGAGATGAGCTCCTATGCAGCATGTATTACTAGCAAATTAATAATCTTACATTTCACCTGTTTCCCTTGCATGCCTTGCAGTCTGCCTGTTTTTATTGCAAATCTGCATAAGAAGTAATATAAAAACATGTAAAAATGTACCACACACAGGAGGTTAAGGCCATCAGTATAAATAAATAAATACATTAATTAAAATTTGAAAAAGGTGTGTGTGAGCCTGTGAAGTCGAAAAGCAGAGAGGCATGTGTGTGTGCATATGCATCTGATGTCACTGTATGAGATTTGTTTGCATGATTGATGCATGTCTATGTGAAAATCGGATTGACTGTGTGTATTTGCATGTGTGAGTATGAGAGTCATTTCAGAGTATGCTTGGATGTAGTTGAGAGTATTGATATTAAGAGAACTGTTTATGTGGGGAGGGTTGGGGCATACCCACACATCCAGCTTAACTTGCAGGCATTGAAAATAAGAGCAAAGACCATTGTCCAGATTTTTGGCAAGATGTTCCTACTTTTCATCTACTTGCAAGTGTGTGGATGTTGAGAGGACTGTCAAGGGGGGGGGGGGTCAGGGGAGGTTGTACTCATACCGCTCAGCCCCAAAAAATATTGGAAAAAAATGTAAGCACGTTATAACGACCATGTAAAATCTGTAGACTAATTAACTGTATTGCAGTATTTTTCAACACAATGTCCTTTATTTTTGCTGCATGAAAAGGGAAATGTAAGATGCATGCCCTGTTGTTGTTGCCAATAGCATGCTTTTTAAGCACCTTTATTAAATTATCACTTAAGACCTATGCAAACATGATTTATTTTCTTTTCTGTTAATGTATTTTAGCATTTTCCATTTAAATACAATATACATCATGCCTATTTTATTTGCTACTGTCATCAGTCCAATATTACAAAAAAATTTCTGAATCCCTGCCTCCCCTTAAACCTCACTTCCCCTCCTGAACATTATTGTGCATGTATTGTTACCACATTTTCCATTTACTTGTATGTAATTTGCTCTTTCCCTTTTCTAAAGATCCCTCTTCCAATTCTTTTATCTCTTTTATAATATTCAGTGCCTCAAATACAGTTGGTTTAGACTTGATTTCCATTTTCTAGC
Source organism: Protopterus annectens (assembly GCF_019279795.1). Classification (NCBI taxonomy): domain Eukaryota; kingdom Metazoa; phylum Chordata; order Ceratodontiformes; family Protopteridae; genus Protopterus; species Protopterus annectens. The sequence continues at coordinate 913,061,950 of NC_056743.1, read as the reverse complement.
AACTGTTTTATGGCAGCCAACTGAGCTTAAGCCTTACTATGTCTAGGAAATTCAGATCCTGTATCCCAGCTTAAATGAATCATCTTCCTACTTACAGCCATTTGCTTACACAATATTCCTGACAGAGTACGCTATAGGGGGATTTTTAAAATCTGCTCATCTCATTACACTCCCATATATGTTCCCAGTTACCTTTTCTCTATCACACCTCCAATATCTGCTATCTACCTGAGGAAAAATTCTTTGCAGTCAGCTTGTTGCATAGAAATACCTCTACGGGCAATTCCAGTCATGCGTGTAGCCAGGCTTATACTCTCTGTACTAGAGTACATTTTTTCTTTCCATCACTCAGAAACAATGTAGTTTTTTCAAGCAATATTTTGTCTACAAGTGTCTAAAGTTATGTCCCTAATGAGAGGGGCGTAACTTGCTTGGAAAAGATTGCTAATCTAAAAACAGTATCTTTAGTAGTTTTGGAGGAACTGCTGAAAATTATATGTAGGTTTATTAACTGTGAGGGGGAAGCATTTTTGAAAGGTCCATTTTTTAAATGCCTTGGGGGCAGTGAAAAGAGCTTGAATACAAAATGAAATTGTCTGGCTACAGGCCTGCTTCCAATCAAAAATCCTAAACCTTCTGGACTTGGTTGCATACCTGGGAGCCATACATATGTCTTCCCATTGTTTTCTTGTAAATTGCTTTTCCAGTGTTTCTTCCCAATCTTTTCTAACTTCCTAATTGATTTCTTACAGCTATTATGCAGTATTTTATATGCCCTACTAATTATCCCTGTAACAGCTGTTTCTAATCTAGATTCAACTAAAAACTCTTATCAGAGCAGGTCTTTGACTTAAAATCCCCCTATCTCTTTCGCTTTGCCTGTATTCTGAGATCAGGCCCTGGTAGGGAAGGCATTCCTGTAGCCTGTACTCCAGATGTCTTCTTGGCCTCATCCCACTCTGCTACCTTTCCTGCTTGAGTTATTTGCTCCCACTGTCTTGGTTCCTTTGCCAGGTTTCTCTGGTAAATTCCAGCCTCCTCTTGCCTATTTTCTGTACCCCTACTTGCAGTCATCCCTATTGGCAAAATCTCCTTTCTCTATTCTAATATTGGCTTAGTTCTTGGAATACTTTATGCTATTTTATGAATATAATGTTGTCTTTCGGCTTTTCCCGGTTAGGGGTCACCACAGCGGAACTCCGGTCTGCTAATGATTGGCAGTAGATTTTCACAAAAGCCGAGGTGCCAGCTCGACGTTCAACCTTCAGTGAAGGTACGCCCATTTATGCATGTCTTTCGAACACCCACCCAACCGCGGGGAGGACATACAGGCTTCACAAAGAAGGCACTCCCCGCACTCCATATTGTGTGGTTATTCTCCTTAATGGTCTGCATCCAAAATTCCACTCTTTCTTAAACTTCCCCGTTGATTCATCATCATCTATTTTCACTTTGAAATATAACCTTCTGCTTCTGTTCTGTATATGAGCCTTTACTTTGTAGCTGCAAAATAACCTCAAATCGAGGTAAATGTAAACCACATTGTTCTGTTGGAAGGATCAACTTATCCCTCTTAACTGTTGCCCTCTTTCCCTCCCAGATAAATTTCTTCAGTTCTTTATTATCCACAACAACTACTCTGGTTGATAAAAGTATGCTTGACCCATATAGAGGACTAAAGGAACTAAAAACAGTTCCACTGCTTGTGTATGTCTTACTATCAATCTCTAAACATAAGTTTCTAGTTTTTCAGTTGTATTATTTTTGTTTAGTCTCTTCCCACATATCCTTAGCTGCCATAGTAGAAGCCTTTTAATCCATACTCCTAAATACTTCATCTTGTCCCCATAAATATGGATATTGCTAAACAAGTTTGTGTGTGGGTACATAATTTACAACTATAGCCTTTGTTTTTTTTTTCTTTAATTTTATATCCCAAAAAGACTTGAAATACTCTCAAAATGTTAACAACACTGAGATGTCCTTTTCTGGATTCATCTGGTACAAAATGTGTGCAAATAAGGCAACCTTTCTTGATTGCCATGCATGTTATATCCTTGTATTTGAGTCCCCCAATTTCTTTGCCAGTGGCTCTAAATGAAAGCAAATAAAGGGGAAAGGGGATACCCCCGCCTAGTTCCTCTGTTCAAACACAGCTTTATCTGAGAGGAACCCTCCCACTTTCTTGCCTCCGGTCCTCCATGTATTCTAATTAACCTTATTATTGTATCTGGGAATGCAAATGCTTCCAGTGCTCTACTCCTAAAATATCAGCTTACTCTGTCAGATGCTTTCTTTGCATCAAGACCCACCAACAACAGTGGTATTTTCTTGTATTCTGCTTCCCTTTGGCTCATCATTGTTCTGTTGATGATGTCAGATGTTTGCCTCCCCTCTACATAACCACATTATCCATATCTCTCTTTATTTTGGCAACACCTTTGCCATGCTTTGAGCTAGTATATACATAAACACTTTATAATTGTGGTTTAAAATTTAAATTGGTCTATATGAAGCTGGGTCTGAAGGGTCTTTGCCATCTTTAGGTAACACAGCCATCACAGCTTTCTTCCAAGATGTTTGTATTTCCCAACCTTTTAAAATACTGTTTCAATCAGGTCCTTGCGAATAGTATGTCGGTCATGTAGTGTTGGTTTTCTGTGTACTAGACAGTCTAAAAAAATCAACTGATGAAGGGATTGAGAGAATTGTCTGAAGGGGAATGTACCTCAGAATAATCAGGCCTCAAAACAGGAATGTTACTACGAAAACAGGGACAGGTTAGAGGTCTGAGCATACCTTTGAGCCAGCAGGCAATGAAAATTGGAACTGAAGGCCTGGAAAATCAGCATACACCTTCTTGAGGTAACATTGGGGGCAAGGACATTTGGAAAGTAGGTACAGCCATAGATATGGGTATTTAATAGTAATTTAATTGGTATTCAAGTCTTTTATATATTTTAATAAGTAAAAATAAAAAAACTTGTATACCACTTCTCATTAATACTACCATTAAGTACCCAGATTTGTAACTGAATGTCCATATTTTTCAGTTACCTTTGCCCCCAGTGTTTATATTTTGTATTATCTGGTTGATGGTTCAGACGGTGAAGGTTGGGATCTGTAGACCCTATGGTACAGGGTTTGATTCCCTCAACCCAACATTTGCAGTGAGAGAGATAACTGAGAAGAAGTTAGAGATGAGGAAAGAGTCCATCTGGGCATTCCTAGACTTGGAAAAAGCATATGACAATGTCCCAAGAAAACCTTTTTAAGCACAACCTGGATAACTGGATGGGGAACAGAGAATACACCCTTGGGATTCCACCTGTGTCCCTGCTGGACACTGGCACAGGGACTGACTTGTTGGAACATGGGCTAAATTCTTGGTTAGGCTTGTAAGGCCCTCAGGACCAATAGCCTAGTAATTTCCTATGATCCTATGATTCTATGAGTATTGTGGTGGTTCGAAGTTCCAGAAACAGTGGTAGAATTAGTGCAGGCTAAGCACAAGGACACAATGACTCAAGTAAGAAAATTGTTAGGTTTCACAGAGGGGTTCCCAGTAGGAGTGGGTGTGCACCAGTGCTGAGTTCTGAGCCCACTGCTGTTCATACTGGAGATGGACTACATTAGCAAACAGTTCAGAGGGGACAGATCAGCAAAGTTGCTGTATGCAGTCAATGTGGCATTACAGGCAGACTCTGAACAAGAACTTCAGTGAAGCGTAGAAGAATGGAATGCAAAACTGAAGGCACATGGGATGAAACTAAGTACAGATAAGACAGCGGTAATGGCAGCAAATTGGGGAAATCAGAAGAAACTAAGAATTGAGATAGAGGGGAAGATAGTGGAACAGGTTAATAGCTTCATGTATCTGGGAGGAGGGTTGAGGAGAAGGGAAGTCTGAATGAAGAGGTCAGAGCTACAATCAGAGGGTCTATATTACATGATTGAATGTTTAGTTAATCAAATAACTAAACGTCGATCACTAAACGTCGAAGACCCAAAACCGCGAATGGCAGTTTCCACTCAGGGAAACAATGCCGTTGCCCTACATAAAAAAAAAAAACACCCCCCTAACTAAATATACCAACTCCGAGATCGCTCCACATTGAAAACAGGGCAAAATCCATGTAACGGCCAAATGATTTGTTTCCCTGAGTGGAAACTGCCATTCATGGTTTTGGTTCTTCGATGTTTAGTTATTCGACTAACTAAATGTTCGATCACGTAATATAGACCTGAATCAGAGGGGCTCCAGGCAACTGGCATTTAGAGTGTCAGGTATAGTATATGATAGAAGAATGCCAAAGAAGGTGAAAAGTAACAAAAAAGTGGTGCAACCAGTATTACTGTAGGGTACAGAAACCTGGGAAGTAAAGGCAGAATAGAGGAGAAAGCTAGAGGTGATAGAAATGAAGTACCTGAGAAGGGTGACAGGATACACACTGTGTGACAGACAAAGAAGTGAGGACATAAAAGCAGAAGCCAAAGTAGTGCCAATTGCAGAAAAGATCAAAGAGAACAGATTATGGTGGTTTGGATATATGTGCAGAAAAGCAGAAGACAACGTGGTGAAGAAGATTTGGGTCAGACAGGAAGAAGGTAAGAGGAAAAGATGGCATCCAGCAAAAAGGTAGATGGATTGTGTAAGAGATCTGCGACAGTTAGGCATGAGTGTTGGAGAAAGCAAGAATGTGGCATTGAATCAAGAGAGATGGTGAAAGCACGACACACGAACTCCATGTAGAAAATGGGAAAAAGGGGGTTGATGATGATTCTTCATTTGCCTATTGTGTGATCTTGAGCAAATCAGACATTGCTCCTGGGTCACCCCTGAAAATGTAATGTGATCCCAGTGGGTTTATCTTGTTAGCAAACAGGAATTACTACTTTAATTATTATTACTATCCCTTGCACTGCATGACCAAGGCAAAGATAAACAATGACTGATCACTACTGACTGCCATCTCCCACAGCATAGTGTGTTTAAACTTTGTAAAAGTCAGTCAGTACAATTAAAAAATAAAATGAAATAAAAACCCTGGTTAGAAACTGCTTAATTATGATCAGTTTATGAAAATTAAAACATGTAAATTAAGTCTTGGTGCATGGGCATGACTGAAATTTAATGTGCCTTTGTTTTAATATGCTGCTTCAATTTATATGTCGGTATTTGCTGCCAGTTTTTTTTTTATTTTATTCATTTAGAGAGGCTCAGAAGAAGGTTTTTACCAAAAGCGCTTATCCACCCTAGAACTTTGTTTTATGCTACTTTTTATTGTTCAAATTAAAGAATTTGGTTTTTAACGTGATGTGTTCGTCTCACGACCGCCTTGGTTGTACGTCTCATCTTTGTTCCTGCAGCTCCTACTGGATTGGTGTTGAGTTCCCCCTTGGCTTCTTCTGCCTTTGAAGTGGTTGACAGACTTCCCTTCATTTCTTGTGAGCGGACTTCCCTTAGTTTCTCAGCTCAACTTCTCCCTCAATGAAAGGCTTTGGGTCATGATCCTGCACCTTCTATCCCATTGGGACAGCCAATTTCTCTGATCCTCAAGAAGATTCACATTCAGGATCCCCTTCTGAGTCCTCACTGGAGTATCCCACTCCAGATGTCCCTCGGAGCATGCAAGAGGAGGCATATTGACTTCCCCCTAGGAGTCACTCAGTGAAGACACAGATTTTGATGATGGGGTAGTGTCTCCCAGATCAGCACTTGAGAATGTTTCATTTGGAGATATCCTTGAACTCTTGAGACAGAAAGGCAGTTAGTCTTCCGAAGCCCCCTCTCAAGAAGAATCAGTGTTTCTCAAGGCCTTTGGTTGCAGCTCAGGTACTTCTTGGGTAGTCCTACCAGCTGATGAGATGTTGGAATTAATCTCTCAGTGGGCATGGAAAGAGCTGGATGTGGCAGAACCTATTTCTTATAAACCTAATAAGTTTATCCTTGCATCAAAGGATCACCAGCATTGGAGCAAGGGCCTGGGAGTGGACACCATGGTAGCCACCAAAAAGGAGTTATCCAAAGAATGCTTCATCTATCCATCCCTCTAATAGGCATTGGACAAGTATGGGAAGTGAGTTTATGGTTCATCAACCTTCGCTTTGAGGGTGTTGAATTATCTGGCACATATGAGTAGATTTCAGAGAGATTTGACTAAGCAGCTTTCCAAATCCCTCTTAGGGTCCATATCTGCAGAGGACAAGAAAACTGTGGGCTCACAGCTGTTCATCTTACAATCCCTATCAAATACCTCCATGCACCTGATGTCTAACATGACATATGGGTGTTTAGAGAGCCATAGGCAGAGGAATTAATGTAAGGAGACACACTTGGATGCACGTGAGTGACTTTGCAGAGCCCTTCAAGATGTCCTTTGTCCAGGCTCCTTTCAATGGCTCGATTATATTTAAACCGAAAGTCAAGGGTTCTCTAGAATTGAGCAAGATGGAAAAACACTTTCTGCTGTAGGGATACAGTTCTCTACTCCCTTGAGGTCCTTCTGCAAAAAAACAGAAGGAAAAAAGGAGCTGTGGTTCCAGAAGTCCCGAGGGTTTTCCCTGGACACAGCTGGAGATAAACTAATGACGGATGTCATCTGCAATGGAGAGGAGGCCTGCAAAACTAAGCTTCAGGGAGTCCTTTCTCTGAGAGGCCTTATCAGTACTCTTGAATGGTTGCCCAGTTGCCATGCTGTGGAGGCAGTCAGAGATGCTTGGCTCTGCATCCAGAGGCCTGGACATCCATCACCGAACATATCTGAATGCAGAGGATCTTAACCAGAGAGTCTTCCATTTCATTTTGTTACCTCCCTCCTTCAACAAAGAAATCCCCAAATGTGCCATCCTCTTAAAGGAAGGCAGCCACTGTAGAAATAAAAAAAAGCTGCTAGACAAATGAGTGATCCAGGAGGTCACACCAGACCAACACAGATCTGGAATTTATTTAAGGTTCTTTTTGGTGTTAAAGAAGAATGGGGACTGTGATGATGTGAGGTAGTGCCAGCTGTGCCAGGGGGGTTAGGGCAGTGCATGTGTAACATATGCCAGCATAGCCAGCTGGAGTTTTGTAAAGAATTATATGCCATGTGAATATCAAACTGATTTGTACAGATGGTTGTATTAAAAATTTATTTGTAAAGGTGCTTGTGTTAAAAATGTATCAACAGTGGGTCCTGATGGACAGAAAAGAAATATACATGCATATCAGACTGTATTCTTGTAACTAATGAAATGTGTACATTTTAACAGAGGATACTAGAAGGGAAAGGGTTAAGCTCAGCCCAGCCAACCTTAAAAGACTTAGCCTGAAATTAAATGACTTGGACTAGGCCATAAAGATTTTATCTCACATGTCTGAATATAGCCAGAGACCCAATGTCTGTAAAAGCCTGGGCTGGGATCCTGCACTATTGTCCTTAGTGGTGAACTAATTGCTACTCTGTGGTGCCAGAGAATGGCTTGTTAGTTTCTGCAGGAAGGGTGGAAGTGTTGGAATTGTTTTACAGTTTCCAGATGCTGTAATAAAGCTTAGCTAAAGTTTTATGTGTGCGTATTGTGACATATCAGTGCCAGATCCTGGCTCAGTTTCTAGTAAGAGGGTAGTGTGGGAAGAGAGTCAGATGACCAGATGTGATATAATTTTATAGCCAGTACTGAAATTGTATTTGAATACTAGAGAGAGAGATGAGATGTGCACTCTGTTTTTGGACCTGACAAGACACTCATCCACATTTATCTTGCCTTGCTTTAGTAAGTAACTAGGGAACAGTACTTCTTCAGTCAGTTAGGAAAATATAGTGAGATTAGCTAAATGTTGTTCTGTTCTGTATCTGCCTAAGTCTTTCCATCTGTGTTTGTTTTATATTTCCTGTGATTGAAACCCTGGTGTTCATTGTAAACAGATATTCAGTATTTTCATGCTTTTTATTATTATTATTATTATTATTATTATTAAATATATCTAAGCCTTTCATTGTGGCTGGTCTTTTAGAACATATTTAACCTTTGAGAGTATTGCATTTATTTACTGGCAGTGTGGCTCCACATTTCTGAAAGTCTTGCTGCTTGGTTAAACACTATCATTTGTATAAATATTAATTTTAATAAGTGTAACTGGGCCTTAGATTAGCTGGCTTTGGGTGTTCTGGTGGCAGCAGATCTACCTTATAGTCTGGGTGGGGTGGCAGAGTGGGTAAGCTGTTGCTACCTTTTCCAAGTGAGTGTATATGAAAATCAAATCTCAAAGAGAGTGTGTGTAAGAGAGCTACTTTGAACAGGGACATTGAGAGCACTGATTTCATAGAGTGGGTGGTGGAGGACTTGGCTTGTAAAACCTGGCTAATGACTCAGTACTGTAGTGGTCAGTGGGGAGTCTTATTTGGGACCTGGAGAGAAAGCCTAGCCTCAGGACTGGAATGTGCATTCCCTGTGTGCTCTTAAGGGGAATTGTACTTGGTGCAGAGAGCTGAATCTGAAAATACTGTGTGTATCTATTTTCCTCAGTGAATGTTTCACACTGCTGTCAGTGGTGAGGATTGAGCCTCCTTGATCACTGGCCCAGAGGAGGGGCATCACAGGGACCTCAGGCCAATTTTGGACCTCAGTTATCTCAATCAGTATGTCAAACACACAAAGTTATGGATGGTCACTGTACAGACACTCCTCCCCCTGTTGAATAATGACAATTGGATGTACTCAGTAGAGCTTCAGGATGCATACTACCACATTATGATGGACAGGCAGTCCAGAAGATTTTTCCTCTTCTGTCTGGGCGCCAATCAATTTCAGTTCAGAGCCCTATTCTTTGGCCACACCAGAGGCCTGAGGTATTCACTAAGTGTATGGTGGTGGTGGTCAGCTCACCTCAGAATGCAAGGGTTATAGGTGCTTCTGTATCTAGCTGACTAGGCTGTGGAAGAGTGTTTGTGCACTTCGTGAATGCTGATATAACTAAAATTATACATGTAAGAAGACTGTTTCTGCACTTCATGAATGTTGTTATAAGTTTACAGACAACATGACCAGGAACCAACACAAAGACCAAATTGAAGTAAAGCAGTCCAAGTGTACACAGCAGGTCCACACCAAAGTAAAAATAATCCTTTATTCACAAGTAGATTAAGCACTTTCGTCAGCTTATAGCTCAAGACCATCAGAATCTACTCAAACATACAATTTAGTGCATTTAAATAGTTACAAAACACACCACCTGATCAATTAATCAATTTACTTGTGAATAAATGATTATTTTTACTTTGGTGTGGACCTGCTGTGTACACTTGGACTGCTTTACTTCAGTCTGGTCTTTGTGCTGGTTCCTGGTCATGTTGTCTCTTTCCTCATCTGGTTCTAGTGGAAACAGTGGGCCTCCACCTCTAGCCCATTACAGATGGGCTTCTATGGAAGTGGGACTATTGACCCAACTTATTCAACAACTAACCCAGCAAGTGGGTCAGTTAAATTCCAAGATTTCCCAATTAGAGGGTCTGGTCAACTGTCCGGTCAACAGATCCAACAACTACAATTCTGGCACACCACCTGTTTTGCAGCGATTTTTCCAAGGACAAACTATTGAGGGGAATGGACAAGGTAATGCCTCTTCTTCCACTACGGATACATCTATTGTGAACTTATCTGAATGGTTAATGAATTTGCCTAAGTACAGTGTTCGCCATGAAGGTAATAACATTACCTTTGAACAAATGTTGCAATCATTTGAAACGAAGGCCATCTGTTATAGGAAGACCTTCATTGAAAATTAATATTTTAATGATTGTATTAAATTAAAAATAGTCCCGAAGGGGTTGAGATCCTGGAAATTCCCTAATGGTCTGGCCCAGGACTCCCCCATGTATAGTGAACTTCTTGGACTGTTCAACAAGCAAGGCTTTGAACTTATGGAAACAATGATCAGGCATAACACCTCGGACATGAAAGTCCTACTGAAAGACATTCTTGATCTGGAGAAACGGATTAAGAAGGATGTATTATTTTTACACTGTGGGGACAGATTTAACCAAATTTTCAAATGAGGTCAAAACACGAAAGAATAAGAAGATCAAAAGGGATAGGCTAGAATACAGCCGGGGGTGTGCCTACCCCATACCGGGGAGCGTCACTTGAGGGAGGGGTTTCAACAACAATGAACAAGGAGGTTTCATCGAAGATAACAATGGCGTGCATGATCAGGTCAACCAAGACATCCCTTTAGGTTAAGGCCCAGTGAGACACTCAGAGAGGATTCGCAATCGGAATGCGAACAAGAACGGGCAGAAACAGGAATGGAGGTGAATGGCCAACTACTACCCTCGAGGGTAGAGGCGAAAGAATCAAGAGAAGGGCCTTGTTTTCAGCTGACCCCAGATGATTTAGTGATGACCGATAACGGACCCATCACCATTCTGAATTAAAAAGGTGACTTTAAATTATACAACTATACAGATAAATCATTTGGGGTAGAACACTGTGATATGCTGAGCAAAGGACTGAACTTTGTACCTACTGTAAAAACAGGTTTAGAACATTTAATTGTTGACTTTAAATTGTTCTTGAGAAAACTAAATCTAGCTTTATTTTTTCATGACACAAATGGGGTGTATAATACACGTGAACTTGTCAGGAAAAGAACTTTTAATCCCCCCTTGCAGATACCCCTTGTCATTTTTGAAAACATTTGTGAGTTTGATTTCAGGAAAATGGTGGTTGCTTTTTCCACAGAAACTAATTTCAACTTGACAAAAAGTGAAAGGGGCTTACTTAAGGAACTCTTTTCAGATAGAAACATTAGAGTTATGAAGCCCGACAAGGGTGGGGGGACTGTAGTGATTAACAAAACTGACTATGTTAACCGTATGAGTGTGATGTTGTTAGAAGATACTATGTATGATGAAGCATCCATTAATTTAGTCAATTTATCATATGTTCAGATAGACTATTTGCTTAAAGATATGTTTGATCAAGGTGCAATTACTCCAGATGAATACAATTTTCTTAAATGTGAATATCCTGTTGTACCATCTATTCTTGGACATCCCAAGATCCACAAGGATATTGTGGATCCCCCACTAGGGCCGATAGTTAATCTAAAGCTAAGAGTCACCCCCTTGCTAGGTTTATTGACACAAAAATTAAAAAATGTTTGAGAATGCATTCAGAATTGCATAAGGATTCTTGGGATTTCCTAAGAAAGGTTGGAAAACTGACATATTTGGAAGACATTGTATTTATAACCATTGATGTGGTAAATCTTTTTAATGTCATCCCCTATGGCACTGGGATGTTATGATTTCATGATTATATTGTTGCTCCTGGGATGTTTTCAAACAATGATATTTATGTACTAACTATACTTATGGAAACTGTTTTGAATTGTAACTTTGTATACCTTCAAGGTCAGTATTACCAGCAGAAATGTGGGGTAGCAATGGAGGCCTCTTGTGCTCCCATGGAATGGAATGGGATCCGCAGTGGTGGTGCTGCAGTAGCGTTGTCGCCTCACAGTAAGATGCGGTCTGGTTCGATTCTCAGGTAGAGTGTCTTCTGCGTGGAGACATGCGTAAATGGGCGTCCCTTTGTTGAAGTTTGTGCGTCAGGGCTGGCAACTCGTCACGGAAAAATCAGCTGCCAATCATTAGCAGACCGGAGTTCCGCTGTGGTGACCCCTAACCGGGAAAAGCCGAAAGACACAACATTATGTTGGAATGGGAAAGGAGGTTTCTGAATGATTCAGGTTACAAGCAATATTGGAACATGTATTGTCGCTTTGTGGATGACATTTTTATTGCATGGGATGCACCTGTATATGAGACAAGTAACTTTACTGAGTATTGTAACCAAACAACATCTTTTTTCAAATTTACTTAAACCTAGCACTCAGACACTATTCACTATCTGGATGTTGAGTTGAAAAATGATTTTGTCAACAAAAGATACACAAGTAATATTTTCAGGAAACCAACTTACTCCAGTAGTTTGCTTCATTTCACCAGCTGCCACCCGTATCATCAAAAGAAAGGGTTGGTAAAAGGGCAGTTTGTTAGATTGGCACACATGGTTTCTGAGGATGACATTTTTCAACAAGAGGGTGAAATATTAGTTAACATGTTGATGGCATGTGGTTACCCTAACCTGATGGTATATCAGATTTTTTCTGATGTATGTACCAAGAGGGTGAATATGTTTTACAGACCCATCTTAAGGGAAAACAGTGAAAATTTTAGCTTGAGGAGTAATGATGGGATTGAGAAGAAGTCAGACTTTCATAAGTCTTTTGTTACCACTTTCTCCAATGAACATATGGATATTTCTAATATCCTGAGAAAGAATTGGAATAGTTTCAAATGTTTTGATGGGATTCTAGAATATGTTGGGACAGAACCTAAAATTGTATTTAGAAAGGGCAAATCTATCAAGAATTTTCTCGAGACTGGTAGCAACATTCCCCTACCATTGAGTTTTAGGAAACATGGCACCTACAAATGTGGTCTCTGCCCACAATGCCCACATATTTTACAAGGGGATAGTATAGTGGTTAATCATCAAAAGATTAGACCTAATTTCCACTGCAATTGTAATACTAAAGGCATTGTTTATGTGTCTCATTGTAGTATGTGCCCCAAGTTTTATGTGGGTAAAACGCAAAGACGCTTTAGGGACTGCATGTATGAACATTTCTTAGACATTAGACAACATAAAATGACAAATGCTCTGGCAAAACATATAGAACAGTTTTCTAACCATGATTTTTTTTTATGTTTTGCAGTAGAGCAGGTATGCCTTAACCCTCAGGGTGGGCCATGGAAAGAAATTTTGGAGTTGAAAGAATTATTGTGGCAAATTAAGTTACAAGCACATATTTGTCCAGGGTTAAATGACTATTGTAGTATAAGTAGTGTACTTAAGCTTAGGTCCTATTTGGTTTAGACACACATTGTGAATATTTTTAATGGGAGAGTGTATTTATTAAATGTGAGGTGGAATGCACTGTGTTTAGAATTTTAAATGTATGTTTTTTAAGGATTAATTGATTAATTGATCAGGTGGTGTGTTTTGTAACTATTTAAATGCACTAAATTGTATGTTTGAGTAGATTCTGATGAAGTCTTGAGCTATAAGCTGATGAAAGCACTTAATCTACTTGTAAATAAAGGATTATTTTTACTTTGTTATAAGTTTACCTGTAGGAAGACTGTGCACTTTGTGAACACTGATATAACTATAATTTTACATGTAGGAAGACTTGTCATCTTACCTTGAACACTTGAGGGATGAGATGTAAGTACACTCACGAGCTACTTGCCGTGCCAAGGAAAACAACTCTACCCGTCTCAGAAGTAGTGAATTTTCCCTCATACAGAACTGCGCTGCTGCTTCATTGATCATTAGCTGCTGACAATGAGAATTAAAGAGAAATGAGAACCATCATCATAACAAAACTCTAACCATTAATGAAATACAGTAAGTATGTATGAACTAGTGCCACATAATTTACCAAGCTGCTTGTTCTATAGTAATGCTTAGTTCACTTGTTTTCTTGATTCTCATAATCAGCTTGTTTGGATTATATGTGTAAATACACTGATCTGTACAAGTACAACTCTTTCTGTGTAAAAAATGTTTTTAGATGTTATGCAACAAAAAAAAAAAAAAACTACTCCCATCCCAAACCCATTTTTTTTAATAAACTCAGTTATTCAGCTTATTGGTGCTTAATGCAATGATTATTCCTATTTATTTTTTTCATTAACAACTAGGTTATAATACCTCAAAAATAAAATAGTCCTAATCCCTAACGTCATGACATAATGAAAAATTAGTCCTAATGAGTGGAACACATGCATGTAGGACTTCTTTGTATCCCTCCTTAAACCCCTTCAGCACTACTTCTTAAGACTCAGATATGTAGTTTCCAAGAGCTATCAGTCTGTATCACTAACATTTATTCTAACACACATTTGACAAATTCCCTGATGCAAAGATTCAGGCTATACTGGTAACATTTATTCCGACACAACTTTGACACACTCTCTAATGCAATGACCACTGGCCAGCTTAAAAGTACTAGGGGATAAGATAACAATGCTTGCTCTCTAGTTACCTCATTAAATACTTTAGTGTTTCTGTCTAGATCTACTCTCTATCTCCTCTATGACATGGCCCTCATCTCTGTGAAACTTCCTAGTCAACAAGCACTGTCAACAAACCAAAGATTTGTTTACATTTATAATGTGTTAACAGCACCAACGATTATTTATTCTCTGTTGCACTATGTTTCCTGTGTTATTCAGGCCTGTCTTCTTAAAATATAATCAAAGAAGTATGAGCAATTCATAACAGATATTTCAGATTTTAGGCCCAGGTGTGAATGAACTCCATGTCACCAGTCAGAGGGGTTTGACTTACTCAAATGTATTTATCTATGCAGTAACATAGTCCTGTATAGCACTTTAGTAAAGTCAGTCTAACAACAACTGATGAAATTAGAGTAGCTCTATGAACAACATTTTATTATTCATCTGGACAGCGCATAGAAAAAAATCAACTCTCTTCTATTTTGTGTCTAAAATAATTTCCCCCTTTCTTTCCTGCTCTTCCAGGTCAGCAGTAGGCAAGCAATCCTACTTCCACAACCTGAATATTACCTCAGTGTAGTCACAGGTGCATCTAATAATAATAATAATAATAATAATAATAATAACAATAACACATTTCTCTAGAGGTGAGCACCATTGTGTAACTTTGAAAAAAAAAAGAGCTAAATGTCTCCCTGTACAACAAAGAGCTCATCTGCTCCTTGGCTCCCTACTGTACAAACTTCTACATGAACAAACCCCCCCATTACCTTTAAACAAATTCAACAATCTCAGAAACCATAATCAGTCATGTCTATTGCTACAAACCCCTCAATCCACGCTGCATGTCTCAGACCACTTATTCTCTGTCCTGGGCCTCAAACTTTGGGAATCCCTCTCTACCTCCCTCCCTTTCTTAAAAACAGCTGTTCTTCTAAATTATGTGTACTGCTACAGAACCATTTAAGTGTCCATGGCAAATGCAAGTGCAACTCATCTGTCCAGATAAACTTACCACTTCAACTTATCTGTCTCATATGCTCTCTACTTTGCTCTTATACTTTCTTTTGCATTTTATCATTTCCTTAAGCCTCTGGTATTACCTTTATCCATTCAAGTAGTCAGTCCCTTTATCTAATCATGAGTGGTGTAAAAAGTGATCTAATCACAGTTGAACTCATGAGACTCTGTAGTACATTCTACCAGTTATAAATCTTATTTTAAGGAAAACTTATGATTCTTTGATCACTCTAACTGTGTAGAGAGCCGGACTTACCCTTCCTGAAGGACCCATGTTACTACTTGTTTCTAAGTTTCCTAACAGGGCAGTGATCTTGTTTGCTGACTGGCTGTGTGCTTAGTGCAGTATACTTATGTAGCTCACATATCTTGTTAGTACTTATTTTGAGATCGACACCGTAGAGGTTCAATGTTTTGACATTTCAGGACTTTGCATTCAGCATTATGATTTTTAGTTTACATACTGTGTCCTGTAGTTGTATTTTTCTGATATTCAATATTTAGGCTGAGACTAAACTTGGTCATTTGTGATTAGTGCTCTACACTGGTTAGCAAATTCAAATAAAATAATACAAATAGTAATACAATTTACGCTATCCATTCAAGTGTATTAAAATACCTATGTTTGTACTAAATAAGTAAATAAATAAATAAATTGAAATTATGTGTCGCTGATGCAAAAGCAATCAGTGTGAAGTTAAGTCATTAAAACGTCTGCATGGTTAAACTTGTTCTTTTGGGACATTATGAAATTTTCAGTCCCGCTAAAAACCTTTATAGTGGTATTTTTTTCCTGTTAATATCCAGCTTCATTGACTTGGAATGTCCATTGAAATGTTAAAGCTGACCCTTGTCAAAGAAAATCCGAAATGATTATGTCTGACTGCAAACCTCTGACAGGAATAGTTATTCAGTTATGATTCTCATTCATCATTTGATGTACTCTTTTTTTTGACCACGGGACAAGGCTTTGAATATATGCTGCATCTCCTTGTGCTAGCTTTCACTATTGTATATTACAGGGTCTGGTGACTGACACATTTGCATACCATAAGCCCATCAATAAAATGTAATGGATGAAGGTATCACACACAAGAACTACCTTAACAACATTTAATCTACAAAGATCTCCCACCAGAAAGCTAGTGGATATCGAAAACTCTTAAACCTGTATAAACAAGCCTCACTGCAAGCACTTTGAAACATTTTGCAGCACGAAAGCCCCCCCCCCCCACACACACACACACCTTTTTTTCTTTTTTCTGTCTGGAAAGGTAGTGTAATCCCCTGTACTTACAGGGTGTCCAAAACACTTGGTTGCAAATTCCTTGATGGGACATTTTCTGTGAGGATATAAGGAATACCTCCATATGCATAGATCCTTCTCAGAACCATGTTTCATTTGAATTAGCTGTCTGTGCTACTGGATCATTTGCAAGCTTCTGGATTATAAGGGCATTAACTGTTACCAGTCTAAATAGATGGTTGCTTTTTCCAATTACAGTTATAAAACATCATTTTGCATTTATTCTAGATGTAGTTCTGCTTGGACTATGAAATATGGTTGTATATTGTCAGCCAAGAAAGATAAGAACTCTACTACTATATCACAGCAAGTGACATGTCTTTGGCAGAGATTTCCTCTGTATTTACCAGCAGTAATTTCAGAGCAGTGATCAGTGCATACTTCTAAAGCACATCCCTTTGATAGCTGATAAAAGACAGAATGCTTCTTTCTGAAGGATCATCCTGTACAGACTTTACTTCAACCATTAGAGAATCTCAGCTCCCACCACTCTTGTCTGAAGGATTTTGTTTTTGCTTGTCATATTGATAAGACGTTGTGAACCTCTGCAGAAGAAAGAATCCTGAAAACCATAGCATTTATGTATTCAGTGACATTCTGGAAGATAACAAACCTGTAGCCCTACCCCATATTTCCAGTATAATTTTTATTTTTATTTCTTGTTCATAGTTTAAGATCTGAAGAAATTGTGCCATCAGTTTGCTGAACCTGGTCATGTAGATCCGGACCTCGCAATTGCCAAAATTTCACAGAATGTTCTGATTTTTGCCTCATATTTTTGGTTTTGCCTTCCGGTGTACAGACACACATTTTTTTGTATGTTCAGAAATTCCAAATGCTGCAACCCCAACACACATTTAAAATATATGCATATTATCACCAGAGGCTGTCTCTCCTTTTTAACTTAATGCTGGTAATATCTTCATATGCTTCTCTAGGAACAAGTGAGTAATGCCTCAATGTGCTTGCTGTGCATTATGCATATGCATATGGATATGGAGTACTGCAGAAACATGTTCTATGCTACTGAAAGATATCAACTTAAAACTAATATAATTGTCAGTACAGCTGCCAGTGATGCATGCCTATGTGCAGTATAGCTATAGAAGTATTATGTGTTGTTCATATGCTTAATTATGCAAATGATCAGTTTTCCTAGTTCTGTAGATGTTTCAACAACCAAACAACACAAAAAGAACTGGAACATACTGGTCATCTTTCACCTGTTGTATTACAAATTAACAGTGTGGCTCCATCCTTAAACATGAAATTATGCCAAGCAGCACCCACCACACTGTCTGGCTATGGAGTATATAACCAAGAGAAGGGATGGTAATGTACTCATACTATCATACTCTGAAAGATAAGACTGAATGGACAGGTAGAATAAAAATGTTGCCGAAAGTATTACTGGGTTTTAAAAGTTACTAACATATTAAATAGATTTGTTTATATAACTTCACAAAAATAACATTTACCATTGTTTATGGTTTATAAAATGCAATTTAAGTCCTGAAACTAAAGAATGATGCCACTGGATATAAGAGATTGTGTCAAACAGTTTTGCTGCTGTTTATAAATTTTAGTAGCACTTATAATTCTAGAAATATTGTCATATGCTATGTACTCAGAATTTATTTTGTCAATAGGCATAGAATGCAACTATTATTTCTAGGCAGGAGATTAGGGACATAACCGTCCAGAATTTATGCAGTGGCAAAGAAATAAGTGACTGGCTGCCCCCCCCCCGCCACAAAAAGTCAGTTTTCCTAAGTCTGAGCTAAGTTAACATTGAAATACTGTATAATAAACATTGGATATATATATATATATATATATATATATATATATATATATATATATATATGTATATATATATATATATATATATATATATATATATATATATATATATAGTCTGATCTTTGGTGTATACCTGATGTAATAACTAATGCTACACTCTTAATAGTAACAGTGAAATATGGTTTTAAGAGTTGCACTGAACATAATTATATTCAGTTGAGTACAGTATATATAACTGACTGCACTCATGAAATGTTTCTTCTTTACTGTTCTACAAATAAAAATTCCATCAACATACTTCCTTCTAGCATACTCATAGGTTCATAGGTTCATACTAGGCTATCTGCCCTAGGACATTTATAAGCCTAGCCAGAATGTGTTTGGCTTTCGCCACCCATTTTAAATTTATTTCGCTATGCCCTTTTTTGAGGTTAGTATACTGTGCCTCTGTCTAACAGTGACACAGAAGTGATACCCGGGGTAAACCTACAATCTCCCATCCACTCATCAAGATTCCTCTTGAAGAGAGTCAATGAGGGACTCTGCCTAACCTGGACTAGGATTTTATTCCAGAGTGAAGGGAGCCTCTGGGTTATGAATCTGTCCCTCCAGCATGTCCTATTTATTTCAGTGCTGAGGTTCAAGTCTCTCGAGCACGTAGCTCGATGGGATTTGGATTTTCTGAGGTGCAGCATGTCCATTAATTCCGGGTTGGACATGGCTTTATACGTCAGGCACAGATCGACTCTGAACAGGCGGTATGCCACTGAGTAGGGCTGGAGTTTCTTTAACCGGGCAGCATATGGCATCTGTTTGAGCCCTGTGATCCTCTTGGTGAGGTACTTTTAGGGTCTTTCCAGTTGCTGCAGGTCTCTGGTAAGGTACATCCCAAAAGGGGCATTGTACTCAATTATGGGCCTGATGAGGGATGAGTAAAGAGGCACGATGACCTCCCCTGATCTAGATGTGAATCCCTTCATGATTAGGTGGGCTATATAAAATGTTTTTCTAACCACTTTGGCCACGTGGTTGTCAAATGAGAGATTGCTATCAACTTGGGTCCCCAGGTCCCTAATTACTTTTTCTGTACTTAATGGATTACCACCTATGTGGTAATTTGTGGGCACTTTGTTTTTGCCAAAGGGGATGACTATACACTTTTTGGCATTTAGCTTGAGGCCATGGCTCTGGCACCAGTTGTCTGTTTCTATGAGGCCCTTTTGGAGGATGCTTGTGTTGGCTGGAGAGTCGATTATGGCGCCCAGTTTGCAGTCATCTGCGAACTTGGTCAGCCACAGTCCTTCCATGTTGCCCTGTACCTCCGAGAAATATATACCGAACAAGAGAGGTCCCAGGACTGAGCCTTGTGGGACACCACTTGTAACTGGTTTGGAGTCTGACATGGCTCCAGCAATTCTAACCATGTGGGTTCTGTCCTTGAGCCACCAGTGTTCTTTCCCTGATGAAAATGGAAAAAAAAAACGTTTTCTCTATAGCTAGTATCTGGGATGACTTGCTTATCTTAAAAGCAATTTAACAGGCTGATCTGCATTTTGCATTGAGCCTTGGATATCATAGAACAAAGCTGGAGAGGAACTGGAACATACTGGACATCTTTCACCCATTGTAGTACAAGCTGGCTGTGAGGCTCCATCCTTCCAACATGAAACTATGTCAAGCAAAACCCACCGCACTGCCTGCATGTGGAGTGTATCACCAAGAGAAGGGACAGTAATGTATTCATACTATCTTACTGAGAAAGATGAGACTGGATGGACAGCTTTCATGGGTTAGGGAATGTTACCCCAACTTGAGTTTGTTTACATTAACAGCAACAACTACCAAATCAGTATCCATTTGGACTGTTCAGAAAGTAAAACAGTAAAATGCAACAGATATTATCCATTAACTGTAGCATCTAGTGAATCTGTATGTTTATGTCTTCTGAGCAAATAGTTAAGTTGGGATCCAGCAGTTTTAGGAGACAGCCCAAACCTGTAACAGCCTCTCTCTGCTTACTGTTCTGCTTACTAACTGAGCTGCTCATGTTGTTATTACTGCCACTACGGAGTTTAGATTAATATTTTAGAAATTCTGAACTCTTAAATTTGCTTGACTTTCCTCTCAAGGCATACATCTGGTTTAGGATAACAAGTGTAAAAGATTTAAAAATTTCTAAGGATCACAAGAATTTTAAGTAATGCAGTAACTTTGAAGGAAATTAAAGAAGAAACTAAGTACTTTTAAGTACTTTGCCTCTTAAAAGCCCAGACAGAAGAGGAATTATGGGAAATACTGTAAGATTCTTCTGCTGCCATTAAGATTGTGTTTTGCAAGCAGGTGAACTGACAACAATCCTTTATTAGTATTGTCTTAGTTACAAAGAAATAGGTAATGACTGACTATGTTAAAACTTATTAAAACAACAGGCAGATGAAATTAGGTTAACCTTGCATGCAAAATATGTATGCAGTGAAGCACCATACCATTAATACATCACTGCAGTCTTCTGATTCCAAACACATATGGAAAGGTAGCCAAATTGCTTGTAAATAAGTCACAGTGCCAGAGCATTTACAGGATGTCTCTACCGCAGTCAGTTTCTTGAGCTCCTTAGTAAAACTAGACAGAATAAGTGATGCATTTGTATGCCTTGTGAAAGGGAATTCCATATTTGTGGTCCAGCTATGGCAGATGCTTAGGAAGACACAACAGTGAGTGTTGTTGAATACAAAGATCTTTAGCACGCTTTAAAGTGGATCTCAATGTTCTGATGACTGTGTTTAGGCTAGCGGTCCTCTATAGTGATCTACATTCACTTAAGCTGATCAGTTTGTGGGCTGAGAATGAAGAGAGAAAAAGTGATGTATATGAAGCTACAACCTACAGTCTAAGGAAAAATAATGAGCCCTGAGAAACCCAGTGGAGAAATGTTTGTATAGCTAATAAGTTTGTGGAAACTAATTTTAATCTTAAACTTAGTGAGTTAGTAGAAATGTTCCACTTTAATATGTGTAGAAGAAAGCTGATATAATCTGTAACAGAATAGATGGCTAAATTCAGACAATTAGCTCACTACTTTAATTACAGAGAGACATTACAGCAAACAGGATTCTGTGTAGAATAAATAATAATCATGTAAACTAAACAGCTGTCAAAATTTAACTTCTTAAAATGCTTTAAGATTGCTTTAGCAGTAGGAGCAAAACACAAGAGCTTAAAATGCAATAGGCTGCAATGGTGTGTAAATGTCTCCAAAACAAGAGCTGTATAGACTGTATACAGGGTGTGCAAGGAAGGCTACAATACTAATTCCTGCTTCAAGTTCCTTAACATGTGGCTGCTGGATGTAAATGTAAAACAAGAAAAAAATGCCATGTCTTTGGTAGAACTGGACACATTGCAAGAGCTTGTAGAAATAAAAAAAATTAAGAAAGCACTTGGTTAAATAGCTGAAAGGAAGTTAAATAGCTATTGCTCCCACTGTAAGGAAAGGCGAAATTAATGTAATTTGTACAGTATGCAGTATCTAAATATGTAGAAAAGTTAAATCATTCTGGATAGAAATTTAAGTAGAAGGGAAGCCTGTCAACTTCGGGGTTGATCTTGAGAGCAGTGTCATTTAATGACTGAAGTAAAATTCTAAAAGGCAATCTGGTTCTGCAAACAAATAATATTGTATTGGAAACTTGTATAGAAGAACCTACAAAAATGTAAGCACTACTGATGCAGAAGTTACTTATAAGAATCAAGAGGCAGCATTATATTTGGTAATAGACAAATACACTTAACCAACCTGCTAGTAAGAACTTTGCTGGTTAAAATTTGATTAAACTGGGGATAAATAAGAGTATCAGTTCTGAAACTAAAGTTTTGGAAAAGTGCTTATTAATATGAAGCTGTGATTAAAAAAGAAATGTGTAATGCTAAAAGGAACCAAAATTGCTATTTATGTTATAGATTATGGCAATTAGTCTTCAGACCAGGTTAGTTCCTTCTACAGTGTGTGGTAAGAAGAAATGAACAAATTACTGAAAAAAAAAACCTGTGGGATTCAGATTGTGCTGCTCCCATTGTACCTACATCCAAATCTGATGAAACTGCTAACTGGCTATCTTAGTAGTTTGAAACTGTACTCCCAACACACACCTCAAGTGGAAAGTGCTTTTCTATTATTGGCAGGAGGCCAGAAGTTTTCTAAGTTAGAAATGAACCATTCTCATCAACATATGTTTCCGGATGATCATTTGATAAATGCTCATAAATGAATATTTGTGTAAAACTGTTTGCATCTGGAGTGTTACCTTGATTTGTTGTATTTCAGTAAACTATAGAATGTTTGCTGCATGGTTAGTTGCATGTTGCTGTGTATTTCAATAGACTGACAAAACAGCAACATTTTCAGATCTCTGCAGAAGCGTTAAAAGCTTGTCTTATGAATAAGTAATAATTGCTCAAAAAATTGCTTGATCACAAACGAATGAGAACAAAATACCCCTAAAACCTAACACAAAGATGAAAATAAATATTTTTGCAAAGGGTAAAACACTTTTGCATCCCCATACCTCCTAACTTATATATACTATCACCACAGTTATACAAAATGGAAAAGAAGAATCTTAACAAAATAGTGTACAACAGTATCACACAAACAGGAATCATACAATACCTAGAGGCCAAAACCAGTGGGCTGTGGCTGACCACGTTTGCAGAAGACTGCAAGCTGGGTGCTGTCATCAATTCCCCTAGTGATGTGGACATCCTCCAAGAGGGTCTCACTCAGAGAAATGACTGGTGCCAGAAACATAGCCTCGAGCTGAATACCAAAAAATGCATCATCATCCCCTTTGGGGAGAGTGACGTCACCATAAATTATCACATTAATAACAACGTCCTAAGCACTCAATCAGTCATGAGGGATTTGGGCACCCAGGTTGATAGCAACCTGACTTTTGACCACCATGTTGCTTTCGTTGTACAGAAAGCCTTCTACATGGCCCACCTCATAAGTAAGGGTATCTCATCCAGTGACAAGGAGGTCATAACATCCCTGTAGTCTTCTCTTATAAGGCCCATTATTGAGTACAATGCCCCTTTTGGCATGTACCTCACAAAGCACATGCAGCAGCTGGAGACACCACAGAGGTTCCTCACCAGGAGAATCCAGGACCTCAAACATCTACCATACACAGATAGGCTAAAATCCCTGTCCCTCTACCCGGTTTCATACAGACTCCTCAGAGGTGACCTCTGTCTGGCATAGAAGGCGTTCATGGCCCTACCTTGATGGGACTGCTGCATATCTGCAAGTCAAGTTCCACTCGAGTAACCCGCATGTGCGGCCTCAACCTGGTCTGTGACATCAACAAGACTTGTTGGCGTAACAGATTTGTGTCCCAGAGACTCCCCCATCTGTGGAATAGACTCCCTCTCCGCATCAAGCAGAACACCCATTTACCCCTTTTTAAGCACAACCTCGATAACTGGATGGGGAACAGAAAATATACCCCTAGGATTCCACCCATGTCCCTGCTGGACAGGGGCATTGGGTGCTGATTTGTCTAAACATGGGCTAAACTCTTGGTTAGGCTTATAAGGGCCTCAGGGCCAATAGCCTAGTAACCTCCTATGATCCTATGATCCTATATCAAATGTTCACTCTAAGCCATCATCATTATCAATAACCCCCTTTTTTCTATTTTTTCTGCATGGGATTGTGGTTGATGTCAACTGACATCACCCTTCTCGACTCAGTGCCACTCTCCTACCTTCTTTGTGAGTTATGCATAGCAAACGTCATTGTGAACTAATTATCAGTGGTGTCTCTTGGAGAAGCACACCATGAATAATTGATTACAATGTGTAAAATAATGTAGCTAGGAAGGCAATTGTGCAGTAGCGATGAGATGCTGTTTTAAGAGTAGCAAACATGCAGTACAGTAAAAATATGCACACAGAAGCAATATAGCAAGAAATATGCAAAAATGTAACACAACTTCAAAACACAAAATGTTCCAAATGAGTCAAAACTAAAATGCGCAAAGTAAAGATGAGAAATAACTTCATTTGAGTGCTTTCATTCATTCTTCACTAAGAACTTCATCAAGCTTGTTCATGAAAGGTAAAACATTTAAAGTAACTAGAACAATCAAATCACATCTATCAGATAATAGATAAAATACATGGCGGTATTAACTGTTTTAGCATGAAGATAACTATTAAATAAATAGGGCATTAGAGCCCATTGCTTGCTGTTGTATTCCATTTCCTGTGGCTTATACGTGGATGAAGTATGAACTGAAAATGTATGCCACGTATATTTGTATTTATGGATGGATGGATGATGTATGCGTGGATAGACAAAGCCTTATGGATCACAGTAGAAACACTGGTCACACTTTGCTTATCACCTGAAATGCCATTTATATATCACAAAGATTTACAGAATAAATAAAGCATGATTTTGGGTGAATGAAAAGTATGCTATTATAACATTCAGAACATTGCACAATATTAAAACCATGACTGATTTATATGTAGGTTATGAATGTAACTTGTAGAAGAGGGAATGAAGCTGCAGAAGGGAGTGGAAGATCGAGGTGGGGGGATGTCAGAAGGAAAGATAGAGTAAGGTAGGTTCAGAAGACCAGTGAGAAGGAAGAAGCTGCGAGTGAGAGTGGTGTTATGTAATGCTGCTTTCTCACTTCTTATGTCTGTCTTGTTCGAGAACTTTCCTATCATTATATCTGTGTTAGTACAAGTACAGATGTATTGTTCAGCTGTTTAGTCAGCAGGAAGGATCACACTTATTCATAAAACAACTACTGTTCTGAACAGACTGGCCTCATCCTGACTTCTTCTTATATGCCTTCCCTGCCGATTTCTAAACCTATCCAATGCAGGATCTATACTAGTCATATTCCCTTCCATACCTACATCACTTCCTATTTGGATTACTTTCTTCCCTCCTCCTTTACAAACACCTGTCACAGCCCTTTAAAAAGTCTGATGCCCTCCTCCAGCACTAGTTTTCTTCTACTTCTTCTCATAAAAATACTGTTCTTGAAGATGAGCCTGCTATCTGTATAAATTCTTTTTGTAATCTAAGTAACTTCTTGTACAGCTGCAATAAGGTACCATAACTTACCTTTTCAATTTTCCTCTTATCTCCATACTGTTAAACAAATATGGACAAATGTCAGTGCCAATAATTAAATACAAGAGTACGGACAGTAAACATTCTCTGCTCCTATGGGATGTAAAGAAACAATACGATGCAAACTGCTTGCCATTCAACACTGTGGCTTCTTCTGTAGCCTTTCTTTCATGTTTCAGCAAAAATTAGGTGAGATATACCCTGACCTGAAACTGAGCAGTAAAAGTGCAAATGTCCATCCTGCTCCACATAATGATGCTATGGGGGAAGTGGAAAGAGGCCTAAAACTGATTCATCTCAATGTCATGAGCTTAGGTATCAAAACCCTTGAGATCAGTGTCTGACTCTGTCTGTAAAGCCGCACATATTAACAGTTAGAGAAACTTGGCTGAAACTGTTCATCTCTGACTTAAAAAATAAAACCTTACAGTGTATACTTTGCACAGATAGGATATAACCCATAAGTGAGTGCAACTGGTAAAACAGCATCCAGTATAGATAAACTACAGATGGTAGTGGTATCTCCTTAAGCTGGTAGAAATAAACATGTCAAAATATAGTGCACATGCCTACAGTCTAACTGGGTAATGACACTATTAACAGATATGAAGTTGTTAAATCTCGACGTTTATTCTCACTGATGGGTTCGGAGCCGATCCTCGGCTCCGACACGGCTGATAGCAAAGCGCAAGGTTTGCCAGTAGCTCAAGATCAAGCCCCTTATCCCACAACGCACTGCTGGAATTACCTCAGATCTAGTTTGCCACGGCAAGAGAGATCTCGGTGATCCAGGTAGCTCGGACCATTTGTGGGAAAAATAACAGCAAGTTTATAAAAAAAACTTTACCTTTTGTTACTGAAATAGTTGTGTGTTAATATCAGGTTGTTTATTAATATAATCTATAGTTTTTGTAGTTTTAAACAGTTTAAATAGTTAATGCCCTGTTGGCTTCTTGGTTTGTGTGGGCCTTTAGCCCTATTTACTCTTATTAGTCTTTCTAATAGTCAGGGTTCTTCTCTGTGGGCCTCTTAGCCCTATATTTGTAATCTGTAATTATATTGTTATAGTTAGTGCCCAGTTTGGGCTTAGTAGTTTTGTGGATTCTTACAAGTGAGTAAGGACTTTTTTGTCCTACGCTTTTCAGTTTGTTTATTAACTATGTCGGATGAAAAGGAGAAATCCCATCCTAAATCGGGATTCAAAAAATGCCCAGATTGTGGGCAGAAAATGTCCGTCACTGATGGACATATTCAATGTGTCTACTGCCTGGGGGCTAAATGTGTCTACTGCCTGGGGGCTAAACACCTCCAAGACACTTGCAGCATTTGCCATTCTTTTTCTTCAAGAGTCCTCTTGGAGAGAAGGAGGAAGCCAATATCCAGGGGATTGCTACAGCAATCATTTTCTGAGGTTTTGAGTAGCCATGAGAGTACTAGCACGTCCTCCAAATCCTCAAAACCCAGATATTCAGACAAAGTGATAAAAAAGGCAAAAATTTCAGAAGGAGAGTCATCGGTTCCACAGACCTCGGAACCGAGTGTACCTTTGATTCGGAGCCAGCTCTCGGTTTTGGAGCCGGTCTCTGAAGCTCCTTCTTCTCCTGTACTCCAGTCAGCACCTTCGGTGCATTCAGCTAAGTCCTCAGTCAGCCTTTCAGATTTGGACATGGATCGGCTAGTGCAGAAGCTTTTACAGTCACCAGGACTTACCAAATTGTTGTCAGCCCCGACCAGCTCGTCGGTGCCGAAGACCATGGAATTGGATTTGTCTACTCCTCCTCTGAGCCGTACTGGACTCTCGGAGCCGAAGGAAACTGAACCGATGGTTGTTGAAACCTTGGAGCTGATACCCACACCGGTGTTATCGATTCAATCTACTCGGATGTTCTCGGCGCCGACCGAGGACTCTAGGAGCCAACAGTCTCCCGTCGGGTCCAGGGAGGAAAGTCGAACTGATTTGTCGGTACCAATTCTTCCTCTCGGGGCTTCGGCTTGGATGAGCTCGGCTCCTACCTCGGGCTCGGAGCCCAGGGTTTCGGTGTGGGAGGATTGGACGGTACTCTTGGGTCCGTCCACTCCTTCTTGTCGGAGCCATGGTGCCTTCGATGCTATGAGGAGAGTTTTGTCTCCAAAGACAACGTCAGCATCGGTTCAGCCTTCCCTCTCCCCTCAAGCTCCTGTGTCTGCTTCTTCATCTACCAGTCCATCTAAGCGTAGAGACCCCGAGCCTTAAGTACCCCCACAGGGCATCCCCTACTCTTCTGAGACCTCCCCAGATCCCCCCACTGAGGAGGTGCCCAGGAAGAGACTGTGCAAGAGGAGGCACTTAGACTCCCCACAGGAGTCTTTGACATCTGGCATGGACTTAGATGAGTCAGAAGGGTCCCCTCAACCCCCTCTCTGAGGATATCTCTTTTGCAGAGATACTAGAGATCCTTAGTTAGAGGGACGATTGGCAGTCCAAGACCCCTACTGAGGATGAGTCTGTGCTCTTGAAGGCTTTTGGGTCTCAACCTTCCATTTCTTGGGTGTCTCCGCCTTATGACGAGCTCATGGAACTGATTTCTTGTAAGGCGTGGGAGTCACCAGAGGCCATGGAACCTGTTCCTCGTAAGCCCAATAAATTCATGTCTGCCCCAGTGGACAAGCCATTTTTGACAAAGGGAGAGCCTGTTGATGCCATGGTGGTAGCTGCTGCCACCAAAAAGGAAGTATCTGAGACATCCACCTCTATCCATCCCCCTAACAGAGATTCTAGGGTCATGAATAGATATGGAAAGCGCATGTTTAGTTCAGCGACTTTTTCTCTGCGATCACTGAACTACTTAACCCACTTTACGAGACTACAGAGAGATCTCCTGAAAGAGCTAGGAGATACTGTCCAGGGTACGGTAGCTGCAGGGGTGGCCGACAAAGTAAACGCCCAGCTCGCTACCCTAAACTCAGTGGTAAACTCGTCTATGCAGCTGATGGTTCGAGTAGAGCCGCTAGTTCGGGCATTGCTCTTCGAAGACAAGCCTGGATGTGTCTCTGTTCCTTTGCGGAACCCTTTAAGTCTTCCTTTATTAATACCCCATTCGATGGCTCATCACTGTTTGGGCCCAAAGTAAAGGAAACTTTAAACAGGTGTGAGCAGGAAGGCAAGACCTTATCTGCCATTGGAGTCTGTTTTTTGACCCCTACTCGGCCCTACCTCAAGGGCCCTAGGAGAGGGAAAATGTGTTTCCAAAAAGCCCAGGGAGCCTTTCAGGACACACGTGGAGAAACCCCCTCTAGAGGCAGAGGAGGGGGTTATAACAGAAGATGCCGCCCTTGTGGCAGAGGGGGTCCACAGCAACAGGGTGACAGGGGTCAGTTCTCCGGTCAACCCTACCAGTGTCCCTGAAAGGGGGCCCGACTGTTTGGCTCTGGAGGCAGTCGGGGGTCACTTGTCTTTGCACCCAGAAGCCTGGCTAAACATAACATCAGATACTTGGGTACAAAGCATCATTTCCAGAGGATATTTCATACCGTTCTCTTCCCCTCCCATTCCTGTAAAGAGAATCCCAGATGTTCCACCCAATCTCAGGGAACAAGCAATCGTAGAGGCCCACAGATTGCTAGAAAAAAAGTGTCATCCAACCAGTCCCAGCAGACCAAGTTGGATTCAGAACTTATTCAAGATTCTTTTTGGTACCAAAGAAAACAGGGGACTGGAGACCTATCTTGGACCTAAGCAGACTCAACCAGTTCATAAAGAAAGAGAAGTTTCAAATGGTCACACTTCAGTCCATTCTTCCCCTTCCTAGGGAAAGGCAATTGGATGTGCTCCATAGATTTCAAGGACGCGTACTATCACATAAAGATGAACAGATGGTCCAGAGATCATCTGCGCTTCCGGCTGGGAGCCAATCATTACCAGTTTCGAGCCTTGCCCTTTAGTCTCACTACAGCCCCCAGAGTGTTCACCAAATGCATGGCAGTGGTCACGGCTCACCTGAGACATCTAGGATTCCAGGTGTTTCCATACCTAGATGATTGGCTCCTCACCACTGCCACCAGGCATCAATTGACTCGGGCAACACAATACACTCTGACACTCTGCCATCAATTACGCATTACAATCAACTTCGAAATGTCTGCCTTATCACCATCGCAGCATACCGTTTTTATAGGAGCAGAGTTAGATACCTCAACTACCACTCTATGTCTCCCTGTCGAAAGAGTCTCTCTTCTCCACCAAAACGTCAGCTCACTGGTATCAAAGAACAAAGCTACAGCAGCAGAGGTATTGAAGGTGCTAGGTTTGATGGTGGCAGCAATCCTGGCTATACCACTCGCAAGGATGCATATGCAAATTCTTCAATGGCTCCTCTTCGCTCAATGGTCTTACCAGAAACTACCGATGCACCACATGATTCTCATCATGGATTCTTGCAGGAGAGAGACCTTCAGTGGTGGTTGACGTCTCTTCATGTCACAATCGGAAGACCCTTTGTTCTCCTCCTCCCAGTAGCCACTGTGAACATGGACACTTCCCTGATAGGGTGGGGGGGGGCATTTTCAGGGAAAGACTGCCCAAGGCACATGGACAGATCAAGAATCACATTTGCACATCAATGTTCTAGAGTTGAGAGTGGTCCTTCTGGCGTTGCAGTACTTTCAGGACTCTCTCCCTCTAGGAACTATTGCAATTCAGATGGACAACATGTCAGAAGTCTGGTACTTGAACAAGCAAGGCGGAACCAAGTCTTACCCCCTTTGTCAAGAAGCCCTCAGGGTCTGGCAATGGGCTGTGTCGTCCCAACGTTTTCTGTTAGCAACGCACTTCCCCGAGAAATCCAACATGATAGTGGACAAGCTAAGCAGGGCGATATTGCTCCCTCACGAGTGGTCTCTCAAACAACAGGTTGCGGAGTTGATTTTCCGCAAATGGGGCCAGCCTTGCTGCGACCTTTTTGCCAGCCACATCAATTCAAAATGCAGAAGCTACTTTGCCCTAATACCACCTCCCGGTCATCCCCCGAGAGATGCACTTTTACACGATTGGCCCCCAGGTCTCCTTTATACATTTCCACCCTTCCCATTAATACCCAGATTTTTACAGAAAGCAAAATCACTGGGAAGGACTGTTATACTCATAGCCCCCTACTGGCCTCAACAGATTTGGTTTTCGTTTCTCCACCATCATCTGTTGGAAAATCCATGGATCCTGGACCCAGTTCCGGACCTTCTGATGCACCCGTCAGGGGACCTTCATCCTTCACTGCAGTCCCTGAAACTGTCTGCTTGGCTAATCCACTTCCCCTAATTGCCAGGCTTCATTCAATTTCAGAAGATACAAGACAAATTATCTTGTCTTCTCACAAGCCATCTACCAGGAAATTATATGGCAGTTAATGGAAAAGGTTCTCAATTTGGGCCAACACGCAGAACATTGACCCTTTCCGAGCTCCACTATCATCTATTTTAGAATTTTTGACAAAAATTTTTAAGGAAGGGACAGCAGCTGTTACAGTTCGAGTTCAGCTGGCTGCCATCTCAAATTTTCACCTTGGGTTTAGTGACTCAAATGTTATGGGCCATAAATTGTCTAAGGCTTTTCTTAAAGGCATTCTTCACATGAGACCTCCTATTCCCTATTCTGCCTGGAATTTAAACTTTATGTCTTAAATTATTCTTCCCCCCTTTTGAACCAGCATCTTCTTGTGATCTGAAATATTTATCCTGGAAAACTCCTTTTCTTGTGGTCATTACTTCTGTCCGCAGAGTGTCAGAACTTCAAGCATTATCTATCAGACCACCTTACATGATTTTCCATGCTGATAGAGTATCTCTCAGAACAAACCCCTCATTTTTACCTAAAGTCTGTTCTGAATCAAATATCAATCAGGTCATTGAGCTGCCAGTCTTTTTTCCCAACCACTCTAACAAATTGGAATACATGCTGCACAAACGTGATGTACACAGACAGCTCAGATTTTATCTTGACAGAACTAAGGATATTAGAAAATCAGATCAACTTTTTGTATCCTTCTCAGAAGCCAGAAAAGGCAATCCAGTGGCTAAAACAATCTTATCTAAATGGTTATCCGATTGTATATCCTTTGTTTATGAGAAAGCGAGCATGCCATTAACACACAAACCTAAGGCTCATTCTACCAGAGCCATCTCTACGTCTTCTGCTTTTCAAGCTAAATTACCCCTTGAAAATATTTGCACTTCAGCCACTTGGTCTAAGCCTCATACCTTTATCACGCATTACAAAGTAGATAAGGCTTCAAGGGACAGGTCTTCCTTTGGTTCCACGGCACTGAAGAACATAGTTCCATGAGCCACCCAAGATTGAGGGTGCTAGGGATGCTACCCATCAGTGAGAATAAACGGCGAGATTTAACAACTTCACATAAAGAAGTTATGTACTTACCATAACGTTCCATGTGAGTTGTTTATCTCGCCTTTATTCTCACATCCCTCCCTCCTTCCCCCTCCTGGCTGACTGTTGACTTAGAGGCTAGTACCATCCTGGTTATTCAATATTTCTTCTTCCCCTTCGGGAAGTGTTCTTGGCAGAAATAAATAAAAGGGTATATATGTGTATACTGTTACTCGCAGCAAACAAGATCTGAGGTAATTCCAGCAGTGCACTGTGGGATAAGGGGCTTGGTCTCGAGCTACCGGCAAACCTTGAGCTTTGATATTGGCCGTGTCGGAGCCGAGGATCAGCTCCGAACCCAGCAGTGAGAATAAAGGCGAGATAAACAACTCACATGGAACGTTATGGTAAGTACATAACTTCTTTATACACTTAGTCATACGACTAGCAATATACATGTAGAGGGTATAATTTCTGGGTACTTTACAGTCTACCTGCAAGGCAACAGACCTACTGAGCAGAATAGACAACACATAGCGTGCCTTTTTTAAAACAAGTCATGACTGTTCCTACCAGGACTGGCACAATAACAGGTACAGTATCAAAATGTGGTTTTTATTTACTCAGCCATAAACATGGAAGACAGAATGTCTTGGTATCGTCAGACTCTTTGAGTGAGACTTCATCAACATTTGCCATTTGGATGGGCTCACACCAAACATCAGACTAAAGTCTTCCCAGAAACAAAAAAAGTATGACTTACTTCTAAACGCAAACTTTTGGGTATTTGGGCTGAACACCTCTCAGCAATCTCACTACTAATGAAGTTTTAAGGTTTTTAATACATTTCCTTGCATACCTCTCAACTGTTTAGATTTTATCAGAATGTCCAGATTTTTGCCTCATATTTTAGTCTGTTCTTCATAAAATGTGTAGATTTCTGGCAAAGCATTGAAGATTGAAGTCACTAAATTATGAAAGACATTTGTGTTTCAGACTTCATATCCTTCAGAAAATGCATGCTAACGTAAAACCTGTTATTCTAGTAACTTTTAAAGTTTAGAAGAGCAATATTTAAAAATCTGTCCCCAATTTTGCCCCATCCCATTACTTTTATCTTTGCCCAGCATTCTTCCACAAAGATGTTGAAAGGTATATTTCACTGGGCATTTGACAGGTATGCTGCTTTCAGAAAAGTTCAAGCCAGAGGCTTTGCCCCACATTAGATGATGGGACCCATCAAAAATGATATATTAAGATAAAAGATATTCCAATCACAAGGATTAGATTTTTTTCACATCATAGGTTAATGCAGATTGTTAGCTGCAGCCTGAAATTACATAGACAAATTCAATTTTAAACCCCCTTTCATATCTACCACTGCATTTATTTTTCAGTAGATTAGGGTGGCTTACACTACATAATTGACTGGACATCACACAGCTTTCTTTTGCACAGAAGCACCAGCAGAAGATAGGAAAGGAGCTTGTTGGTTAGTACTCTCCTTTAAAAATATGGACAACAGGATAATTTTATCTTGAGATTTTATGACCTTCAATGACCTTGTGTAAGAACAGCTAGCTAGACCCAGCAATATATATTGTCTAATGAGTGCAATATATAGTGATTAGTTAGTAGTGTAGTCACATGGTCACATAAACTAAGCTCTACTGTATCTATAAAAACAATGCAGCTAGCTTACACTTGTTTTACAGCTTTCTTTCAGAGTCCATCCATCCACAATCCCTTTATCCCATTTTCCACATAGGGTCGGGGTGTCACTTCAACAGCAACAATCATCTGGAGCCAAGTTTACGCTATCAAATATCTATTCCTGTTGTGGTTCTTTTTCAGCACCACTTCGCGTGCGCGCGCACACACACACACACACACACACACACACACACACACACACACACACACACACACACACACAAGCACACACACTCGCACACACACACACACACACACACACACACACACACACACACACACATACACACACACACTCACACCTATGGCCAATTTAGAGTGTTCATCCGCAGGGCCATTGTGCCACCCTAGTTTTCTCACAGAGTCTTTACTTTAAAAGTGATTTGCATTGTTGATTATAACCACTTTTAACAAAACATAACATACATGCATGCATGTGTGTATGCATATTTGTGTGTGCATATATTTTATATGTGTGTGCATGTATATACATATAAAATATCTGATATATATATATATATATATATATATATATATATACATACACACACACATATATATATATATATATATATATATATATATATATATATATATATATATACACATATATATATATATATATATGTGTGTATGTGTGTGTGTGTGTGTAAAAGTGGATATAAATATATATGTATTTTCATACGCATAAGACTTACTACATTTGGAGAGTATTATAAAAGGTGTTTAGATAGATATTTCCCTTTAAAAAGCACGTCATTGTAGAAAATATTTGAACAAAAACTTCATGAATGTTCAACTCCTACACTTTAGAAAATGGCTTGCATTTATATGTTTTTCTTGTACTTTGCAGCCTCCCACAAGCACAGATTTAGCTGTCCCTCCACCTACAGACAGATTTCTGACGCCACTTCCCAGGAACACTCAGCCGCTACTAGAGCTATTGGTCTAACAGACTGTGTGTGTAAAAACAAAGCCACAGCCTTGCAGACCAGTACATCCACTCTCATTAGCTTTAAAAATGGGAACTATGTGTGTGAGTTGGTTGGGAGTTTGTTGCATGATAGAGGAGCTCATACTGTGTGGTCTAAAGAGGAAGGAATATGCGTGTCAGTTGTCTGAGCTACATTTTGAATGACAGTATAATGACAAACATTAGCATTTAACACAAAAGCAACCATTTGCTGGATTGCCTTTCTAAATTTGGTGTAGAATCTAAGAAAAACTGGGTTAGCAGTTGTCTTTAGCTCTTTCATATGACAGTGGGGAGTCACTTTCGGGGAAGGACTGAGATTTAACAAAATATAGTATAGATTTGATCTGATGAAGCTATTACATAGCGAAAGTGCTTATCATTTGTTATTATAATAAACTGTTCAGTTACAATTATCGAAACTGGTCCTTACTTTTACTCTTGATTAACGTACTTAATTTTAAAAAGCTTTTTGTTCTAACAAGAGCATTCGCCTGTGTGAACAGCATTTTATTTATTTATTTAAAATATAGTATGACATTATTGTTAAATATTGGACTGCAAATCTGGAGACAGCATGGTACACTGTAATTCTCCCTCAAAAAAGAGAAAACTGAGCAATTCAGTTAATTTTGCCCCGTTATTCCTAAAAGAGGACCACTGGTCTCAATGAACCTTACCTAGTTTGCAAAAATGAAAGAATAAAAACTATGTATGTGTGATTTGAGTGGTAGAAAATGTTATGATTGTGAATTTCAGAAGTAAAATACGAGAAAAAATATGTAAAAAAAGCAAAGCTGGACACAGAAACATTATTGAAACAATTAGAGTTACGGCAGACAAAATTTCTAAGTAGTCTCCACCTTTTACCTGCTGAGTTGAAAAATCTATTGACATGCTTACTTACATAATAATTGTGGCTTAGTTAATTGAAATTATGGCAGTTGTTTCACCATTACTGGCATCTGTGGTCTTCCTGTACCTCCAAAGTAATATCATTCCTTTTTAGCCCAGAAAATATATAGGCTACAGTATTTTAGCACTAACACTTGTGACAGGTTCCCTGTATCCTTATTTGTTGACAAAATTCATGATGCCAATGGATTCAAAGACTCTGTGTCATGTTAAAAATAGTGTATTTTTAAATCAGATTCAGAGCAGTTACAATAAGGGGTTATAATTTTCCTAAAGTGTAGTGACCATGGATTAAAATAATTAGGTCTTAGGGTTGTGGGGCACATTCTCCTGCACATAGAGGTGTAAGGTGCTTGCTGTCTATCAGAAAGTTATATTTTCTCATGTTCTTCAGTTTGTTGACACCCAGTTTTCTATGCTGTGACTGTTGGCAAATCAGGTACAGGGGAAAAATACGCACATTTTCAAAGTAGCCCTATATTCTTTATGTTCTGACATTCCGCCTATACATCTGTAAATCCCTCCATCTCAAACGCACATACTGGACTATATATATACATATATATATATATATATATATATATATATATATATATATATATATATATATACACACATATATAGAGAGAGAGAGATGTGTGTGTGTGTGTGTGTGTGTGTGTGTGTGTGTGTGTGTGTGTGTATGTGCATATGTTTGCATGTATGTGTGTGTATATCTTGTATCTTATGATTCTCTATTTAAGCTGAAACAGCATAGCAAAGGGTATTTCCTGCCTTGCATCAAGGCTGTGATTTTCCTTTCCCTTTTTCATCTTCTTTTTTTTCTCTGTAAAATTGAAATATTACGCAAGTCTCAGCATTTTACAGGACTACCAGTGTGAATTCACTCATCCTCACACATTTCATTGTGTACTCCTTATTTCAAAACCTGTGGAGTGATGACTTACTTCACCTTCCCCAGCTGGACCCAAACTGAGATGTGGTGCTCCCCAAAAAATGTGGCAAATGATCTAAATTACATTTATAGGACTGGTTACAGAAGGACACCATTTATTTATATAATTCTGTAGATGGTACAGTTAATTGTTATGCAGTTTCAGTTTACCATACACCCCATATAAACAGAGAATCGTAAAATCTGAGACACAGACACACACACATACACACACATGTGTATGAGCGTGCATATAGAAACAAAATGATGCCTAGATCAACATTGTTTCTCCTTTTACCCTCTGATCACACCATAATTAGTGCGCTCCAAAGGCTGGAGGCATAATGACTCAATATATAAAATGCAGATTGGATTGGTGTTCTGTTTCGATACCACGTCATTGCCCCCCACCTTAAAACTGATCTATTTCAGGAGTGAAAAACTAATATTCTGTCTGTAATCTCATTCTTAAAAATACTTAACTTTCATCATCATCTGTCATTTCATTTGTAATCTGTGGAGTATTGATAGATACATATGCATATATTATATACAAATAAAGATGCAGTCTGTGATGACAAATATTAGCAATTAACAAATGGACTTCCAGAATCCTGAAACCTTATTGGCCAAAGATCAAAACACTGGTTTGCTATTTCTGATTAAAGTGTGATAAAAATAAGAATAGGCAACACAGATTCCACATACACTGAAGTTATGCTACAAAAAAGCTAATTACTAACCTGTCTAATTCTGCCAGCAAACTACCAAACAAAACTTCTGCCTATTACCATCCGCTGAGGAGGGGTGACCCAGATTTGCGCTCTCACTTGTAAAGGATGTGCCACAGGACCTGCTTGACACAGAAAGCTGTTTTACCATTGTACTTATATGGCTAAGTCCCGTCCCACCTTCCAAGCTTTCTTCTTTGTGACAGTGTTCCAGCTAGAGCCTGGGGCTGCATATAGGAAGTGTTCTGCTAATCCCTACATGGAAAGCTTACATGTGCTGCCATTCTCCTGGAGGTAAAGCAGGCAAAGAGTGTCTCCCCTCAATATCTCCAGGTAGCAGAGTTGTATCTGTGGCATTTAATGCATGCTTCATGTCATTGGCATGTCTCTTCCTCAGTGCAGTAAGTGCAATGTTATTATGGGTCTTTGCCAGTAATTTGGCAGCCATAGGGATGCTTTTGCTATATGTATCCAATTATCAAACATGGGAACTTTTTAACAGCATGTGTCAGATGTGAGTGCCAGAAAAGAAATGGGAGGCTTGTTGGCTAGGTACAATTATGTAGTTTACTTATGATATCATGATATACATTAGCAATGAGCATACATGTCACACGTGGGATATATCAAGAAAAATGCTGAATTGATATTGCTGGACATTACAGGATGAATCCAGCAACCGGGTCCACCAAGGGTGGGTCCATGATGTTAGGTCTGACTGATACAAAGAGCAGAAGTGTGTCCAGGCATGCAATGACATGTCCACAGACACACTGCCCTTAGCAGAGAGAATATCTTCTGGTATCAGCATTTAAGGTTTATGGCAACATGATTACATAAAACATGCTCCACGTGGGTGTTCAGGATGCTTACTGCTTTCACATACCTTTCCTTAAAATTAACAGTGGGGAGAGGAATTATGTCACTACACATAATGCATACTGATAAGCAGCTATAAATTTATCAGCTGCTTCTCCTATGCCAGAAACACCTTTAAGGACAACCATACTCAAAAATTAAAACAAGCATGTATTTTTCACCATATTTTAATGTGATGTGGGATAGTTCATCAAACCCACCCCAAAGTGAGTGCATTTGGTACTGAAAAATGCCAAATATATGCTACTACATTAAATCAGAAAAACAAAATAAAAGAATTGTATTTTTTTGTTGGGAGGAGGGTTGCAAAGCTACCACATCCCTGTGTATTTCCCAAATTATTATAATGAACTCTGAAGTCACTGCAGCCTAGGGCAAAGAGAACTCCACTGAACTTTAATTAAACTGATATTTTTGATTATACCATGATATCACATCATCGATGACTAAATGACCGATGTCCTTACTTGTTGGCATCTGTAGTACTAATGTCCACACATCTCTCTTAATGGTGTTTTTTTCTGATTTGGTGTACTCAGTTATACAACACTGCCTCAAATGACATTACTTTAAGTTCCACTTGAATTACAAATAATAATAGTCATCATACCTCGCAACCTGTATGAGCAAGAAATCTAGACAAAGCCATAAATAATGGGGGGACAAATTATCAAAATAGGGACACTATTTAAATATTGCACTTACAAACTTTGAAAGTTGATAGAATAATGTGTTTTTCAGTAGTATGAATTTTCTGAAGGATATGAAGTCTAAAACTCAAATCCCTGTCATTATTTTCTGACTTCAGTCCTCAATGATATGCTAGAAACCCACGATTTTATGAGAAACAGACCAAAACTATGAAGCAAAAATTTGGACATTATGCAAAAAATCTGTATAGTTGAGAGGTATGAAATAGGTACTTTAGAGATGTTTTTCATGATAGTGAAAGCACAGGGTACCCCTTTACGCAACCAGCTCTGACATTACTGAACCTTGGAGAAAGGGAATGCCTTCATTTTGATAAATTACACTCTTGAGTGCATGTTAGCAGCCAGGTATCTTCTGCAGTCACTGCATTTGCAGCAAGTGCATATAGCTCCTTTAAGGTGCCAAATGATCTAAAAAGAACTACTACTACATTTATGTTATTTCTGTTTCATAGATTCATAGGTTCATACTAGGCTATCTGCCCTAGGGCATTTATAAGCCTAGCCAGAGTGTGTTTGGCTTTCGCCACCCATTTTAAATTAATTTTGCTGTGCCCTTTTTCGAGGTTAGTATACTGTGCCTCTGTCTAATAGTGACACAGAAGTGATACCCTGGGTAAACCTACGCTCTCCCATCCACTCATCAAGATTCCTCTTGAAGAGGGTCAGTGAGGGACTCTGCCTAACCTGGACTCCAGCCACGTTTCTTTATCCCACCGTTCAGTCTGTTTCTCCAGAAATTTACATCAAAACATGTTCTATGGTTCTGTCTTCACATAAATTTGCAATGGAAATTTTGAGATTTCTTGCTTTCTTTTTCTCAAGCAATAGTGTTATTTTACCCCTTTCAATGGTTTCCTTTACTTTTTGTTTGTGTTCAGTTTCTAAACAGCATTTCAAGAGAATAGATGTCAATGCA
Source organism: Protopterus annectens (assembly GCF_019279795.1). NCBI lineage: Eukaryota > Metazoa > Chordata > Ceratodontiformes > Protopteridae > Protopterus > Protopterus annectens. Next base: position 913,022,461 of record NC_056743.1, on the reverse strand, counting down.
GCTGCTTTTGTTCATCTTCAAAACTGTAGCTTAGGCTACACATTCTGAATGAAGTGTGAAACTAGTCATATGTGACTGAAAACTAACACTTCAAAAGTTTGCCTCTGCAGTTTGTACTTGAGTTGTTTTTTTACTGACCCTGCCCTGTGGCTAGGTTGTTGAGCTAAATGTTGATTTCAAGACTGTAACTGTGCTAGATTGTGTTGTTTCTTAGCTATTCATTGACTTGTCTTAACCAGTGACTACAGATATGGTAATGAATACCAGAAGGAAGTAACATAAGAATTAATAGAAACCCAAAATAATGTGCAGTAAAACTACAAAAATAAATATAGGCAAAAAATAATTACAGCTACTGCAGACAGATCCACGGGACAGCTATGAGGATAGCCATGGTCTCCAGCCTTGCTAATGTGGTACTTGGAAAGTGGGAGAATTATTTAATTTGCAGTAGTGTCTACCAGGAGTCGATAAAGTGTTACTTGCACTTTAATGACACCATTTTCGTCATCTAGGAGGGGAATGAAAAGTCTCTGTATGAATTTTATAATTATATAAACAACACCACCACTGGATTCCTCAAATTTATTACTTGCCACAGTAAAACCTCACTCAGCTTCTTGGATGTAACTGTTTTCAAGGACTCTGAATGAGGAACCCTTAGTAATAGCTTATAGAGAAATCCTACAAGAGTGAACATACTTGTATACAACCACAGCATGCACCCGCAGATCTCAAATTAAAATGTGATCAAGTCCTAAAGGATGAGGCTGGCCAGAGTATTCAGAAGAAACCAATGATTCAGTGTTGTCTTTTTTATCTAATTCAACCTTTAAGTTATTAGATCTGACTGGATCCAACCACAGCACCTTTAGAAGCTGTGGATCCAGGGCTCTGATTCCTCCTTTACTCATAATTCCTCTTTTCTACCAAATACCTCAGATCTTGTTTTCCACCTGATTGAGAAGGGGGTGTTATTGTATCCTAGTACCCCACACGGATGTGCACTAGCAAGGCCCACATAAAAACCTGCCCACTATCCAACACCCAGTGATGAGTATGAATATGCAATGAATATTCATGGAGGTGTCCTCGCCGGCCTCATGAATATTCATCATGTAGTCACATGTCGATTTAGGGAAATAAATATCAAACAAAACATTGTTTTTTTTAAATCAAGTTTTAAAATTAATTTTAAAGGAACAGCACTATAACTGGTAAGGGACTACTGAAGGAAGAGCACTATAACTACATTAATTTTAAATGAGCAGCAATGTAACAGCACTATAACAGCTAACTGACTACTAAAGGAACAGCACTATACATTTTTTATAGAGTTTAACAAAAAGTGGCTCTGGCTTATATTGGAAACCATTGGTTTGTTTGAGCTGTGGACCAATGATGTTCATTGGTGGAGGAGGTTAATGAATCTTGAGAAATTTTTTCAGTGTAAGTACTTTTGTGAGAAAAGAAGGTAGTCAAGGGCAAGGCTGTACTGTAGGCAGGGGAGAAGAAAATTAATGGTAGTAATGCTAGCTTTTAGGGTTAGCAAGAGGGGTGACATGGAAGTGTAGCACTCCTGAGATGCACACTAGCAAACCCCACCCAGTGCTGTCCTCTGTGTACCACCATCAAACCGACAAATTAAATCTGTGTTCCACCTCTGGCCTTGTGCTTTAAGTAAGTGTTAGAGACATCCAGTCATCTCCATATATTTTAGCCTGCATAGTGACTAGTCTGAAGACAAGTGCTTCAGTGTCCTAGTTTGTAAGCAATAACCTTATAGTCTATAAACCCTCCTCCACTGACATCCTGCTTGTCAGCTTTTACTCTCTCCTTCCTAATAGACATTAACATTTACTCCTACTACTCAAACTGTTTATTTTTCTTATATTTTTCTTCAATTCTTCTAGACTTGTTACTCCCATTATTTACATTCTCCTGTCTTTAGTGAAACTGCATAGATTCAAGGAAGAACCCTTGGTCTCCCCCCTTCCTTTATTTCTCCCTGCCTGAGACAGTTATTAAACTAGTTTCAAGTCTGACCTAGTATATGTGCACAGTCAACATCGATTCAGTGCAGTCAACTGTCTCTTTAGTGTGCTGTTATTTATCTATAGAAGTGTTCCTGCAAGCAAATATATATGTATGTAAAAGTGAAGTCTGTAGTTTGAACATCAGTCTGTGAGCTATATTTGTATTATCCAAAACAGAACAGTTTATTTGTTTGTATGTAAATTATAAATATTATGGAAACCTAAAACAAAGAACTTTGTCCACTATAATAACTTCATTTTCTTAGACCACTGCAGTCCCATTCATACTTTCTCTTTTAACTGTGCTCCCTTTATTGCTTTAGCAGTCCACTGTCTCCCTTCCTTAAGTTTATTTCACTTCTTGTGTAACCACTTTTGAGTTCTCAGCCAGTATTTTTCCAGAGCTGAGCTACTGCATCTTGGCTTAGTTTTCCTCATTGTTTTGCTGGTCTGTGGGGGTTGAGGTAGGCTTTTGGACTTTGCATTTCAAAGTCCATAGACACCTCCTTACATTACAAGGATGTTCAAACAGTCAAGTGCAATTTTTTACTGTTATTAACATTAGTCAGGTCAAGGTGATACTGGACTAACTGTCCTTCTAAAACTGTGTACTTGAACAACAAAACCAAGACATTCATTTACTAGCACAACGGCCTTTTAAACAGCTTTGTTCCTTTTTTATCTCTCAGCAGATTTGTGGCTGTTTACATTAAGTTACTGATTGTTTTCTCTGTCTCTTGACAAGTTTTCAAACCTGCTTCATTCACCCTCACTAATGCTCGGGCTCACTCCGCTGCACTACCCTACCCCCAAATTCCACCCACCCTCTCTTACTTTACATTTATACTTCCATAGCATCACCCACATATTCCTGTAACCAATATCATCAGTTCCCTCTAGTAGGAAAACAGTCAATACAATTACTGCCAATAGAAACACCCACTCTAGTTTACCACCCAAGAGTCTCTCACAAATTGCCTTAATCCTTGGCTCCTGTAACTATCCAATTACATCTCTTCAACCAACCCACTACCCTTTTTATCCTGATTTACAACAAAGATAAAACCCAAATTAAATAAGATGTCCCTAAGTCAGATTATTTTACTATTTCTCCTCACTCTACTAGTCTTTATCACCAATTATCAAATCCATCTCCTTCAAATACTTAGGACTTCAACCAATCCTCACAAAGAATATCAACATCTACCCAGCCTGTCTTTCTCCATAGCACCTTATCTCTACAAACAATCCACATCAGATTTATTTTTTCTATAAATATCTTAAAATTAACCATCTAAATTTGTGATCAAATATCCATCCCAAGACCAAAATACAACTGGCCACACTCTCCCCTCTCTAAAATATCAATTCAAAAAATGAGTGGAGATATTCATCCCAACCCCAGTCCCACTGTTCATAAAACCGTCACTTCCAATCCAAAATAAACCAGTCACCTAAAACATCTTGTTAAAAACAGAATCCAAACTCACCTTACTAAATATGAACCTAAGAAGTATGTGAAATTAAATCCATGTCATACTGTACATGCTTATCTTGCCACATACACTCTTGATATAGTCACAGCTACTGAAACCTGGTTAAAAAAAGAAATAAAGGATAATGAGCTCACCCCGTCCCTTACCAGGATACAATATACTCAGGCATGACAGACCAAACAAGCATGCAGGTGGTGTAGCAATAATCTATAAAAATTTCCTAACCATTACCTTACTTCCACAGGAAATACCCAAATTTAACAATGCTGAACTACTAACACTCCTAAAAATCAATAGGAAAAACTATATGTTTAACAGCAATTTATATACCACCAGGTAATAGTTTTGATACTGCTGAAGGCATCCTGTATTGGTTATCCCAAATTAACCATGAAACTGTAGTACTTGGAGACTTAGATATAGACTGGTAACTCATAAATTCCACTACACCCACTTAATCCATAAATGTGTACAACTTCAGACAATTAATAACCACACCAACTAGAATCAATAAAACTTCAGGGAGACATTCAACAATTCTTACAAACAAACCAGGCAAACTGACAACAGTAGGCTGCCTCTCATATAGCATAAGTGACCACACACCAACATATGCCATTAGAACTCACCATAACCAAGATAAACGTATTATCTATAAACAAATACAAAATGGAACCAATTTCAACAAAGATATTTTCAATGAAGCACTAAAAAATATAACTGGAATGTGCTTAAAACAATGCTGCTAGATACTGCTGTAGAACACTTTAATAATGTATTCTTACAGACCTTAAAGTCCAAACCCGCACCATGGCTGACAAAGGAAACAAAAAAAAATCATGATAAAAAGAGACAAAGCCTGAAAAACTGGTATAAAAATAGAACTCAAAATGTCCTCCAGCAATTTAAACATCTTAGAAACCTTGCAAAACTCCATGTCAAACAAGATAAGCAAACATACTATACCAACTTACAACACAGATATATAAACAACCCAAAACTTTTTTAGTCATCACTAAATAAACTACTCCACCCTAGCAAGGCCACTAGTCCCTCTTCAAAAACAGACAATACAACAAACTATATGCCCACACAGTTTAATTCCTACTTTATACAGTCATTATCTCTGTTAGTCACTAATACATCTGCCCCCTTATAGGTTCATAGGTTCATAGGTAGGTACTAGGCTATCTGCCCAAAGGCATTTATAAGCCTAGCCAGAATGTGTTGGCTGTCACCACCCCCTTAGATTAGTTCCCTGTGCCTCTGTCCAGCAGAGCCACTGAAGTGATCCCCGGGGTAGACTGTCTGTTTCCCATCCACTCGTCAAGATTTCTTTTGAAGAGTGTTAGCGAGGAGCTCTGCATAATGTAGATTGGAATCTTGTTCCAAAGCATGGGAAGTCTCTGCGATAGTAATCTATCCCTCCAGCACGTCCTATTTATTGTTGTGGTGAGGTTTAGATCCCTAGAGTGTGTGGCTCAAGGGGATAAGGTTTTCTTTAGGTGGAGCATGTCCATCAATTCTGAGTTGGATATGGCCTTGTATGTCAGGCAGAGATCACCTCGGAATAGGCAGTATGCAACCGAGTACCGCTGGAGTTTCTTCAGTCGAGCTGCATAGGACATCTGTTTGAGGCCAGTGAACCTCTTGATAAGGTACTTCTGTGGTCTTTCCAGCTGTTGCAGGTGTCTTGTAAGGTACATCCCAAATGGGGCATTGTACTCTATGATGGGTCTAATGAGTGATGAGTAGAGGGGAACAATGACCTCTTTTGATCTGGATGCGAACCCTTTTGTAATTAGGTGGGCCATATAGAAGGATTTTCTAACCACTTTGGCAATGTGATTATCAAAGGTGAGATTACTATCTATTTGGGTCCCCAGATCCCTTATTACATCTTTCGTATTTAGGGGACTACCACCTATGTGGTAGTTTGTGGGTGATTTGTTTTTTCCAAAGGGGATGACTACACACTTTTTGGCATTTAGCTTGAGGCCACGATTTTGACGCCAGGTATCAGTCTCAGTGAGACCCATTTGGAGGATGTCTGTGTCAGCCGGAGAGTCAATTATAGCCCCTAGTTTGCAGTCGTCTATGAACTTGGTCAGCCATAGTCCTCCTGTGCTTGCCTGTACCTTTGACAAGTATATGCCGAACAGGAGGGGTCCTAGGACTGAGCCCTGGGGAATGCCACTTGTAACCGGTTTAGAGATGGACCTAGCTCCCGCAACTCTCACCATATGGATTCTGTCCGTGAGCCAGTTGGCAACCCATCTTGTGATGTAGGGGTTTATGTTCAGCCTTACTCTACTCCTGTCCAATCAAAACCACCTATAGCTCTGCAGTTTTAGTCCAGTACCTACCTCACACATAAGGAAGTTGCTCCTTAAAGTAAAAACTACTTCTGTAACTGTAGACCAACTACCATCAGAGTACCTAAAAATTGATGCAGAAGTCATAACCTTCCCTGTGTCCATACTAATTAAAATAATCATAGGATTGTATAAAGCTGCTAGGCTATTGGCCCTGAGGCCCTTAAAGCCTAGCCAAGAATTTATCCCTTGTTCCAAGTCAGCATCCAGTGCCCCTCTCCAGCAGGGATGCAGGTGGAATCCCAGGGGTGTATTTTCTGTTCCCCATCCAGTTATCCAGGTTGCACTTAAAAAGGGTTTAATGAGGTACTCTGCTTGATGTGGAGAGGGAGTCTATTCCATAGAAAGGGTGAGTCTCTGGGACACAAATCTGTCCTGCTAACAAGTCCTATTGATGTCAGAAACCAGGTTGAGGTTACACGTGTGGGTTACTCGAGTGGAGCTTGACTTGTGGTTATGCAGCAGTCCCATCAAGGTGGGGTCTAAGATCGCTTTGTATGCCAGACAGAGGTCACCTCTGAGGAGTCTGTATAAGTCTTATTGCGTGCTTAGGACATTGTTATTAATGTGATAATTTGTGGGGATTTCACTCTCCCCAAAGGGGATAATGATGCATTTTTTGGCATTAAGTTTGAGGCCATTTTTCTGGCACCAGTTATTTGTTTGGGTGAGACCCTCTTGGAGGATGTCCACATCACTAGGGGAATTGATGACAGCACCCATCTTGCAGTCATCTGCAAACTTGGTCAGCCATATTAGCCCACTGGTTTTGACCTGAACCTCAAAAAACATTCAGGAGTACAGCCCCCTCCCCCATGCTGCACTGCAGTGTCAGCAATCCACCTGTCTGGTGTGGGACAAGAACTCACAGACTTCTGCATCAAAGGTGATTGTGCTACCTGTTGTGCCAATGACACAACAGGTAGCTCCATAGGAGAAAGATTGTCCCATCATTGTGGAAAAAATCCTACATCATACCACTGCACAAAGGCAGTACATCTCCAGAGTTTAATAACTACAGAATACCCCCTCTCGAAAATATTAGAGAACTGTATCCATATGCAGTTGATGCAATACCTAACCTCAAATAATCTGCTCTCAGAAACACAACATGGCTTTAAGCCCCAGCACAGCACCACTACTGGTCTACTACATTTCACCAATATAGTAAACCAACATAGAAATGATGGCCTGCTTGTGTCCACAGTGTTCTTAGACTTGTCAAAGGCATATGATACTATCTCACACCAGCAACTGCTTGTTCAACTCTCCTCAATAGAACTTTCGCAATACTCCTTGTTGTAGTTCTTTAGTAACCTATCTGGAAGGCAACAAGCCATTAAATGGCAACAAACCTACTCATCCTTTCAACTATTTACTACAGGTGTCCCTCAGGGTTCTATCCTGGGTCCTGCACTATTTAATATATTTACTAATGACCTCCACACCTCCACTCATCATGCTAGTTTAACTCAGTATGCAGATGACTCAACATTAATATGTGTGGCTTCAACAATTAATAAGCTCCAAGCATTACCCAAACATCTTTCTCCTCTGTTGAAACCTGGCTTAAAAAATCAAACCTCCTACTCAGCCCCAATAAAACTAAGTTAATGCTTTTCACCTCAGAAAATTGCCAAAAATCAAAAACAATCTTTTACCATAAAGTCAGCAAATAATACTGTCACTGAAATTGTAACTCACAGTAAACTTCTAGGTGTTATAATAGTTGACGATCTCAAATATGACCACCATATACTGCACACAATTAAATTTACACACCAGAAACTAGATCCCCTTAATAGGATCAATGAATTCCTTACAGATGTGCTTCTTTTGCTTTTCCCAGTTAGGGGTCGCCACAGCGGATCACCTGTCTGCTCATGATTGGCAGTGGAGTTTTACGATGTCGAGTTGCCAGCCCGACGCCCAACCTTCCACAGAAGGCACACACATGCACGCCTAGGGCCAATTTAGAGTGTCCAATCCACCTACAGCATGTCTTTGGGATGTGGGTGGAAACCGGAACACCTGGAGGAAACCCACGCGACCACAGGGAGGACATGCAGACTCTGCACAGAAGGCACTCCAGCCGAGGATTGAACCGGAGAACCTCTTGCTGTGAGGTGGCAATGCTGACTGCTTCACCACTGCGGCCACCCTAATGAATTCCTTACAGATACGGCAAGAAAAACTCTATCCACCACCTTCTTACTGCCAACTCTCTTATACGCTGCTCCTATCCTAACAAACATAAACAATACTCAAAGAAATAAACTTGCCTCTTGCTGCTACAATAAAATAGCTAAATTTGCCACCAGCCTCCTTCATAGGACACACCATTGTTTTGGCTTAAAGCAATTAAACTGGCTTAAACTGCACAACTGTCTTAACATATTCTCAACTGACTACAGCACGCAAACTCATTCATCATCCAGAAAAATGCCCTGCACTACAAAATTTATTATTACTCTACTGTCCAGCATGGGACCTTCGTTCTAGTAACAAATTCTTATTACTTACAAATAAGTCTAATGCTGCAGGAGACTCACTCTACTCTCAATGAGTTGATAAACTCTGGAATAGTATCCCCACGCAAATAAAACCCTCTGACAAACTCAGTAGTTTTAAACCACTACTTAAACAACATCTTAACTAGTCGTTGTCCTGTACATACTTATCACAGAGTTATAATTTTTTCACTGTACAATACTATCTAAATACTCTCCTAAAACATAACATTCTCAACCTCTTACTGAAATGACAAAACAATTTTTAAACATAACCGCTGCCTGTACAATCCACTAAGTATCATGTGTGGTTTCTCTTTAGTAACTCCAACCTCTGTAAAATCTTAAAATGTATATCTATAAATGTAAACTGTTTGTGTATAAATGTAAATAGAAATCTAACTACTCTGTATATGATTGGAACTTAGTATAATGTAATGTAAGCAAATGAAGCATTTATCCCCGGGCCTCTGCTGAAAATGGGAATTATCCAGTCAGACTTTTCCGGTAAACAAAGACAAATAAATAAATTAATAAATTACCAAATTACCGTACCCATTAATTCAGAAACAGAAAACCCACAATGCATTTTCAAATGACAGACATTAAAACATTTAAGTAGAGAATATGAGGAACAAAAAAAAAGTCTTCCAAAGTAATTAACTGCAGCATGTAGTATGGACATATAGCATTATTGTATCCTAGTACCTATATGTCAATCAGCATCCAATGTATGCATGATGTCACTGGCAAATCTGCACATCAGTCAATTATGCATCATTTGCATATGATATCATGGCCATTTGACATGTAAGTCACACAGGCCACATCTACTTCTGTGCAGTCTGACCATGTGGCGTACTAGGATACAGTAATACAATAATGCCCAAGAAGGTCATGTTTTCAAGGGCTCTGAATGTTAGGGTAAAGCTAAGTACCTTTTTTCTTCCTGTGCCTTCCAGTGCCTTTTTTGACAGTTGTTTCTTTCATCTTTCACCTTCCGTTTTATTTTCAACTAAAATTAAAAAAAAATGTATGTAGGTGTATGTGTGTGTATATATATGTCTATATATATATATATATATATATATATGATATATATATATATATATATATATATATAGCCATTAACTTAAACTGTAGACATTAACTCAAACTTATGTTTGTTAATAGTATATTGTGTTTTTCTGCTAAACTGTTTTGTTAGAAAGTTTGCTGGTGTTGGTACTTCTTGACCTTTGAATTTTTCAGACTATTCTCCGTGATTGACACCTTGCCATCTACATGGCAAATAAGGTTCAAGGTTTCAAAAAATGTATGGCTTGCGACCATAAGATCCCACCACAGAACCTGGATTCTGTTTGTGAATACTGCCTGGGGGCATCTCATCTCGACACAGAATACAAAGCTTGCTCCTCTTTCGGTTCCAGGGCCATTCAGGGAAATAGCGATAAAGTTGTTTTGGAAGAGTTTGATCCCTCAGCATTCTGGACAGTCCACTCAGGCTTCAACTTCTTCTGCAACTCCTTCTCTATATACCCAGCTAAGACATGCGAAAAATTAAAACAAAAGAATAAAGACAAGTCCAAGAAACAGAAAAGGACAAAGATAAATCTTATGAAAAGTGATCAGATAAGTCTAGGAAACAGTCCTCCTGTCCCATCAGAACCCCTAGGTCCAGGATCAAAGATTTCTTGACCTGTGAATCTGACTCCCACCTCAGATCCAGTCAAAGATGCCTTCTCCTCTTTTTTCGCCAGTATCCGTGAGTCCTTTATTCCATTCACCTTTTCTTTAAGAGAGGCACTCATTGAGATCACCATCAGTGGCTTCATCCTCCAGGTCCATTCTATCATTGAGGAGTCTTCCCGAAGCAATTGTTAACAGGATGAAAATTCAACTAGGGGTTTACTGGCTTCATCCAAACAGGTCATTCTGAGAATAACTCCAACAACCCCTCCACTAATTTCTCCTATTCTGGTCCATCCTTTGGATCCAAACCCCACAGATCTGTGCCTCCTGTGAGCATCAACATTAGAGCCAACAGTCTTTTCAACTTTGACTCAAATAATGTCCCTTACTCTCTTGACTCCAATGCAATTGGATTGGGATGAGTCTTGAAGCCAAATCATTGGTGCTGGGGCTCAAGGTGCAGATTTGATACTGAAGGTTTTGGAACCATCTCTTTTGCTCAATGCCTATTCTATATAGCACAACTATACTGTTGACTTAGGATCCAGAGGAGACTGGGTCTAAGGATGCTCTTCCTTTATCTTAATAGGACAGTATGGGAGTCCCTTCAGCCCAGATCTCCACTTCAACATTCGAGGCATTCAAAAGGGTTCTTTTAAGCTAAGAGAATGGGTGCTTTCCACACTCTCTGCTCACTCCCAGCTCCTTTTGGACATTGCATCTGACTCAGCACATCCATGTCGACAGGTGCAGTCAGCTTCCTTTAGTGTTAGGGCTGCTTACCATGTGACCTCCCTGTCTGATTCTGACCCATCTTTGGTAGTTCCATCAAGGCAGGGTCCTAGGAAACAGACTAAGCAGACATGTAAAAAGAGATATTTAGATTCCTGTCTGGAATCAGTCACTGAAAACACAAACTTGGATGATGGGGCTGGGTCCCCAGGATCCACTATAGAAGATGTCACTTTGGTGACATTTTGGAATTGATGAAACAGTGAGGGGGTTGGTCCACCAATACACCCTCCTGTGAGGAGTCCATGTTCCCTAAGGCTTTTGGAGCTGGCTGTTCTATCTCCTATGTGATACCACCTGCTGATGCAGTTATAGACCTGTGGCTCAGTGGACATGGAAAGATCCTGACATGGTGGAGCCAGCCTCTAAAAGCCAGACAAGATTTTGCTTGCATCTAAGGACAGAATACATTGATGCAAAAGTTCCCCAGTAGATGCCATGGTGGTGGCAGCAGCCACTAAAACGAAACTCTCTGAAGAAAGCACACCTGTCCATCCTCCTAACAGGATATCAAGAGCACTGAACAGATTTGGGAAATGGACATATGCTTCAGTGATTTTCACACTTAGAAGGCTGAACTACTTAACCCACATGACGGATTTTCAAGAGGGACTTGTTTAAGAACTCAAGTCCCTGTCAGGTAACCTACTGATGGACATTCAGAAACCAGTCCCAATTGTCTATGTTGCAATCAATGTTTAATGCAGCTATGCATCTGCCTTCCAACACAGCTGATGGTATCACTAGAACAGCAGGTACTGGCATAGTCATCTTCAGGTATGCCTGGTTGCAATTGTGTGACTTTGTGAAAGGCTTCGAGATGTCCTTTCTTGATGGCTGTTTTGATGATTCCATGCTTTTTGGGATAAAGGTTAAGGAAACTATCACCAGGAGTGAGTAGGATGATAAGATCCTTTCTGTCATTGGCATCAGCTTTCCACTCCTCAGAGAACCTTTTCCAGAAATCAGAGAGGTAGCAAGAAGATGTTGTTTAGGAAGTCTCAGGTTCAGCCAGGATGCTCCTGCAGACAGGTCCACCAGAGGCAGAGGGGACTAACTTCAATAAATATCACCCTAGGGGGCAGACGCAGACAGCAGAATAAGGGATTTCATGTTCCCTTTTCCTAGAAATCTTTCCAGCGCTCCTGAAGGATTGCCTAACTACCGTAATCTGGAGGCAGTCATGGGTGCTTATCCCTGCACCTTTAAGCCTGGCATGACATCACATTAGACACTTGGGTGCTGCGAATAGTCACCAGAGGCTATATAATTCCATTTGTTTCCCTCCCTTAAAGAAAAGTGGGATTCCCACAGTACCATCACATCAGATGGAATCCACCACAGAAAAAATCTTAAAGCTGTTGGAAAAAAGACTCATCCAACAGGTCCCTCCAGACCAGTTAGAATCCGGAGTCTTTTCCACGTTCTTTTCAGTTTCAAAAAAGACAGGGGATCTAAGCTCAATTTTGGACCTCAGTCATCTCAGTCAGTTTTTAAAACAGACATAGTTCCAGATGGTCTGGTTCAGTCCATTTTACCTCTTTTGAGGAAGGACAATTGGAAGTGCTCTCTAGATCTACAGGATGCCTACTACTATATCAAGATATCAAGGCAATCAAGGTGATTCCTGTATTTCTATCTGGGAGCCAATCACTTCCAATTCTAGACACTGACCTTTGGGCTCACCACAGCCACCTGGGTGTCCACTGACCTGTCCCAAAATCTATTCACCCTCGGCATCTCAACTGGTTTTGTCTGAAAACATGGAGAACAGCTGTGGTTATCCAGCTCTACAAGGGTGGCCCCACTATCTATCCTGGCAACTATAGACCAATAAGCCTTACTGGCCTCATATTAAAAGTTATGGAATGCATCATTAAGTAACTTATAAATAAATATTACTCTACTCCATTTAGGATTATGAAAGGAAGACTGCTGAACCTAGTAGGCATTGAAAAAGTTACTGAGGCAGTAGATGAGGGTAAGTCAGTACATACTGTTTACCTTGACCTGGCCAAGGCCTTCAATACCATTCTGCACCAAATAATTATCTACAAATTAATCAAGTTAAATGTAAACCTGTATGTAACCCCCTGGCCAGCAAAATTGCTCAGATTAGCACTAAGGCACACTCTCTTTTGCAAATCTCATTACTAGTAGATACTACAGAGCTCAGTACTAAGGTTGTTCCTGTTTAGTATTTACTTCTCTGATATCAGATCTGATTTTTGGCAGCATTGGGCTGTCCAAGCTTGTAAATCATTGCAAATTTGGAGCACTCACCAATTACCTGCAGGATTTGGAGATCCCTCAAGTAAGGATAATGCAAAGAAACTATTGGTGCCAAGACCATGGTCTAAAGCTAAACACTAAAAAGTGTGGATACAGCTCCATGGCTTAGAGAGGAAGCCTGAAAATGACATAGGTGAGATGAGTTTGAGTAGCATCTTGGACACCCATAAGAGCTGGCCAAGGAGGAGGGGAGTGAGCTACTGCTGGCTCAATCATCCGGGGGAGGGAGGCAGCTTGGCTTTCTACATAGGGTGATATCTAGCAGGAACTAGGTGTTACCCAGTGGAGACCAAGCCAGCTGAGTTTGTGCAGTCATGATGCATAGCACCAGTAAGCTAATGGGAATCCAGCATGGAAAGGCACACTTCCTCCTCAGAGACTGCGGTATTAGGCTTGGCAGAGTTGCTAAGGGGAAAATGTGCTACTAGTAGAGCATAAGTTGCTAGCCCTCCAGGAGCAGCAAGCTGACTTGCTCCCCAACCACTTTATTCTCATAAAGGAATGGAGAACGTATTGGAACTCATGAGTGGGAACAAATTGGCTGTAGGGCTTTCACCCAGATGGTAGAATGAGTGGGTTATTTGGGTGTCAGTAGTAAAGCCATCAAGTGAGGTCCTGGGGGGTAGAAACACTAAAAAGTGTGGTTTCATGTCCTTTGGAAAGCAGAAGCACTCATGCACCTACCACATAAATGACACCCCTAAAAGGAGACAGGTATTGGGAAATCGGGTACACATCTTTGAATACCACAGATCAACTCTCATTAGAAAATCCTACTTAGCCCAGTTGACTTACGAAATGTATATCTTCTAGGTATAAGAATTACATCATTACTCTCTAAACCTCCCTTGTCAGGCTCATAAAACAATACTCTGCTCCTTTTGGTATGTATCCTTCTAGACACATGATCCAACTTGAAAAAAAATCTTACTAAGAAAATCAAGCCAAACAATGTAGAAGAAAAATCAGAAAAAACACACCAAACAGCCAGTACTTCGCAGCAAAAAGTCTCCTTTATCTCCACAAGACCTGGTACCTCGGCATTTCGCCTTCAATGGATCACAATTCAATACAAAACAATAATAGTTTTTATATACACATCAATTGCATCAATTATTCTATTAATTATACAATTAAATTCAAAAAATGGAGGGAAAATTTTAAATGCATATTTTTTAATGCATATTTTTTAAGATAATATCACAATATTTTACTGCAAAATTATTTGAATATAAAAATTATATACATATATATAATATATTGATAATTTATGATATAACTTTAATTTTAATATAATTTCTTAGACATTGTGAAATATGATGTGAATATTAAAATTATGTTAAATATTATATTATAATTTCGTAAGCTAAACAGAATGCCTTAAAGGTCCTTCTCCCTCTTTTCCACCTCTTACAGACTTTTCTGAGGTGACTTATACATAGCTGATAGGCTTCAAATGACCCAATCATTTTTTGACCTCCTACAAGTTTGCCTTTCACTTGGCCAGGGATGTGTAAAACTCTCCTGACCTTTAACTGCAGTTCTGATGTTTTGCTCAGCATATTACCTTGGCAGACAGTTATTGGTTTTGAATAGCCTGCCTGACAGAAATCAGCAAGTTGTCAGAAAATACAGCTTAGACCTTGTCAGCATCTGGTGTTAGCTCAGCTGGCAAGCTAAACAGTTAAAAAAGATAAGCTGCTTCACTGTGCATTGTGACCAATACATTTTATAAACCAGTGTCCAAAATTGCACAGGCTCATCATCTCAGCGCCTGTCTTATATACATTAACAATCATTTCAAACCTATAGTAACCCAAAGTGAAAAAAAAATGTGTGTGAGCGTGCATTGTTTGCAGCAGATATGACAAATTAACACATCATCTAAATCACTAAGATTCTAGCATGAGCCCTACACACTGATAAGTAGGAAGGGTTTTCAATTGTCATTCCCCATCTAGCTGACTGGTTCATTATACATTCTCTGTTGTAACTGCTACCTTAGACCTAGGTGCATTGTAAAGACACGTCACATAAGCTGAAAGCATCTTCTCTTTCCTAAGATACTCCAGCTCAATTAAAACTAAACAAATTATTCAGAGACGTATGTAAGAAAAAACATTGTACCTTGTCTAAGAAGTAATGCTATGCTACCAATACAATACATGGAAACTGAAGTATAACAGATAATAATAATATTAATAATAATAATAATAAAAAACTCCACAATATTAATGGTAGTCTGAAAATACTTGCCTCATGCTGTGTGAGCTGCTTCCCTTCTCTTCGCTTTGAGTCAAATCTGCCATAGATGATGCTGGATTTCCGTATTTCTTCCTCCTTAAGACTGTCTTGGTCATCCATCTCAAATATATGGCCCACAGACTTAGCCAGTTTCTTGTTGAGTTTCAGCAGATCCTTCACTTCTGAGGGGTCACTCTTCTGCAGGGTGTTCATCAGGCGGTCCACACTTTCTGAGATCATTTGTATCACCTCCGAGTCCAACTTGCTGGAGTTCTCTGTAGATGTCAGAGGAGAAGCTTGCTCATCCTCCATGGTGCTGCCATCAGGTTCTGGTGTGCTCCTTCCCTGCCATAATCTAGCATCCTGTGGCACTTGTAATGGTGAGAGCTTCTCCCCAATGTCAGATGGACTTTTGGGACTGAAACTTCTTACCGATGTTAAAGTCAACCCTTTCACTTGGCCATCTGGGGAGTTGGCATGTCCATTAGTTAGAGCCTTCCTTCCAACTGCCTCTGAAATTTTAAAGAGTGGGATGCTGTTGACAGGCATGGACCCTACCGACTGGTTAAAAAGGGTTGGATTAGTCGCCCACTCTCGAAGTGCCTTCTGAAGCCTTCGTACATGAAGAGGTTTCGTTGCCATCCCAACCAAGGCCATGATTTCCAGGAATTCCTCCTCACCAGCTTCACAGAGTTGCTGGACATCATCACCTCCTTGTTGAATGAAAGTATCATAGTAAGCCAGAAGGTTAGCTCTCTGAAGGACCCTGTACAGCTGTAGTTCTCCCAAGGTTCTTGGTAAGGACATGACAGTAGAGCCCAGGACTGGTCTGTAGAACGAAGAAAATAATACTTGCAATGTTAAATGGTAAAGAGTGGGGTATCCCAGTGAGACTAATAATATAAGTAAAATTCATTGGTGTCATATCCAAATACCTAAAAATACTTACAATCTAACCTCTGCCTAGTGTAATGTTTAATGAAAATGAGAAGGAAATAGGCAATAGAGCAGTTACAAGAGCAGTTTCTTGGGCTGATTAGTCTTCTCGCCAAAGTGACATCAAGAATACATCAGAGTATTCCAGAGAATATTGCAATGGTGGGAAAACATTTGGACCTCCTGGCATTATTGTAGCACCTCATAACCACTGACAGCTTTGTAATTAAACCTATAATATCAAACACAGAAATGTGCACAATATGTTTTTCTATAATCAACTCTAACTCAGCACTGTTACTTCAACAAATGTGCTCTCTTTCTTTTCTCTCTATGTGTAATGTGTGTGTGTGTGTGTATTACGGATTCACTTCAGAAGATCGAATTTCCAAAACCTCAAACTACAAATAACCGAAACCAAAAGCTCGAGTTTCGGAAACTCGAACTTCTGAAGGGAAACCATTAAAACAAAAAAAAAACACAAGCTTCGCTTTTGCAGGCTTCCCCTGCACCATGTGGGGCTATGCCCCACACCCTACTTAAATATACCAACTCCAAGATCGCGCTACAGTGGGGAGATGGGAAATCTCCCGTCTTGCGCTGTATGCGGAAGCGCAAAACGGGAGATTTCTTTACTTCCTGCCAACACCACAAAACAAATACAACATTACGTACACACAAGGCATGCAACAATACTTGCCTCTGTGTGCACGTAATGTATTAAGGTAAGTAAAGTGTTATTTCTAAACACTACACACATTCGATTTATTAAAATCGCGATCATATGGTCTCGACCATATGAAATTCAAGATTTCAATAATTTGATTATGTGAACTTTAATAAATTGAATGTGTGTAGTGTTTAGAAATAACACTTTACTTACCTTAATACATTACGTGCACACAGAGGCAAGTATTGTTGCATGCCTTGTGTGTACGTAATGTATTTGTTTTGTGGTGTTGGCAGGAAGTAAAGAAATCTCCGCTTTAACGCTCACAGACAGCAAGACGGAGATTTCCCATCTCCCACTGTGCGATCTTGGAGTTGGTATATTTAGGTGGGGGCACAGCCCACATGGGGTGCAGGGGCCCCTGCAAAAGCGAAGCTTGTGTTTTTTTTTTGTTTTAATGGTTTCCCTTCAGAAGTTCGAGTTTCCAAAATTCGAGCTATTGGTTTCGGTTATTTGTAGTTCGAGGTTTTAGAAATTCGATCTTCTGAAGTGAATACATATATACATACATATATATATATATATATATATATATATATATATGTATACACACACACACACACACACACACACACACACACACACACACACACACACACACACACACTTCTTTCTGAAAACCAAGTGGATG